>NW_015555781.1:4373464-4391981 GCF_001515605.1 Sinocyclocheilus anshuiensis | reverse complement strand
AGAGCGCGCATTTCTGTTGTGTGATCTTTGATGTTCACTCACTTAGCACACGCATCATTTTGATTAAAACTAAATCGTAAAAATAAGACCATTTATAGGGGCATTCACTATAAATATAATTTATTTTCAACCTTAGGCATACACGACTTAATGGGCGAAAGTGAATCTAGCAGCCTGTATGAAATGCGCTAGGCTGTACTACTGTTCTCTCATTGTGCATCAGTACAAATACGTGCGCGTGTTTTGTTTGCTTGAGTGTTTCTGCATTATATGAGTGGCTTTGGAATATAAATCGCAGCATGTTTCATTTTGGTTGATTGTAATCTATTACATACCTTTCTATCAAAATTATCTAACATTATCAAGATTAATTTGTTCTGACACAGTGTAACAAAAAAAAAGGCCACGCCAGTGAACAGAGAATTCAAGTCATTCAACCATAGTCATGTCAAGAATCAGTCCTGAACTGTAGATCAGGAAGGCTCTTGTTCTGCGATGGAATTCACAAAATCTTCAGCCTCTGACACCGAACCAAAGATTTTCTTTTTATTGCCTTGGGTGACAATAAGCCGCGTGGGAAACAGCAGTCCGAAACTGATACCAGCCTCCTTCAACTTCTTTTTCACTACGTCAAACGCCCTTCGCTGTGATAGCACCTCTGCCATGAAATCTGGGAAGATGGAGACGTGCGCTTCCTCGTATTTTAAAGGCGTATATTGCAGCGCGAGCCTTAGTATCATCTCTTTGACCGGATAATGATGTATCCTCACGATCATGATTCGTGGACGCCCTCCTTTTGATGGTAAAGGGCCGTTACGATGTGCGCGGTCAACCTTAATCCCTCCAGGAAAGTTCTCAGCTCCCAGGAGGTTCGGGATGTGCTTTTCCACAAACTGAGTTGGGCGGCCAGCTTCCACGTTCTCGGGTAGGCCGACAATTTTGATATTCTGTCGTCGAGAACGTCCCTCGAGATCATCCAGTTTAGCACGCAAGGCCTTATTAGTCATTAGAATTTCCTGAAGAGAGCACTGGAGATGAAATGCGGCTTTCATGCTCTGCATTAACACCTTCAAGGTCTGTGATACGTGAGGTGGTTTCAGAAAATGCTGATCGCAACTGGGATAGAGTCGCTTCCAGGGAGTTAAATCTGTCGTTAATATTGTTATTCATAGTTTGAATGGCCGACAAAATTGTAGTTGAGTCTGGGGCCGTGCAAACATCACCATCAGCCTCGCATTCATTAGATGACGATTTCTTGGCCATTTGTTCAGCTGCACTGGTTGGTGAATCACCTTTCTTGGACTCAGCCTTCTTCATTTCACTGGTAGATATTATTGAGCAGACTTTCGCAATGAAAATAGTCAGAAATATATCAATTTAAAGAGGCTTTGAAGGAGATCTCTAAACTTACGTCCACACCATATGGTGCTCTTTAGCGCCCCCGAGTCCGAAATTTTCCATGTGCAATGTTTGATTTAAATTAGACTGTATAAATTCAAAATTTGAAGCAAAAACACAATGGTCTGACTTTAGCTTTGTGGAATTATGCTACATAAAACACCTGCATGAAACCGAAATAGCAGACGGGCTGATTGAGGTGCAATTTCACTCTCTGCCAGCAGGTGGCGCTCATGGAACAGCAGCGTTTCCTTGGTTACTGCTGTACACAAAGCAGCGCTGTGCATATTAGCACTACTTTAAATGCATTATACTGAGCCAAGATGAAAATAAAACACCATGTAAACTTTTCTGAAAACAGTCAGTTCCCCTCCGAAACACATCCATATAAAATTCAATATTTAGGATTTCTTCCTATATTTCGCGCATCCTGAACAGAGCTGCTCTGCCTGCTACAGTACTTTCTCCTCTTTGCGTCCGTCTTCAGCGTCACTGGCCTCTGTTACTAAATGTAATATTAACATAATATTTCCACACAAATTACATTTAAAAAAATTGTTGCGATGCAGTTTGTTGTGCAAGCACAGAACAGAGATAGTCTCTGAAATAAAAAATAAATAAATACCCAGTCGATCGGTGCATCTCTCTGTATAAATTAAATATACAAAGCTACAAAGTTACTCGCGAGGATAGGTATTTTGACACATTTTTGTATGTATATGTCCGTTGAAGCGCAAGAAAGACGCACAAAGAAACTCAACTTGGGGCTCGGGCATATATATGCATGCATGCATCAGGTCATTTATAAAACTCTACTCTAGGGCCTGAGTTACAAATAATTTTGCATGTCATATGGTTGGGGTAATGCTTTACAATGGGGTAAAATTGAAGGTTCTCTCTCTCTCTCTTTATTTTTATTTATTTATTTTTTTTATAGGAAGCCACTACCACAATTAGTAGAGTAGCACACCTGTTGCTGATTGTAAGAGTGCATAAAGCAGTAGGTGTCAGTGTTGTTCTTGATGTCTGATGGAGGCCTTGACTATGGCCGGAATGTCACGTTTTTTTAACCAATAAAGTTCTTTAAGAGTGAGTGTTGCGCCTTTTCCCTATTTACAAGTAAAATTTAAGGTTAAAATTAAAATAAATGCAATATGCTCTTGTTCATAGTTACTTCATGTTTGTTCACAGTACAGTAACCCATATTAATTTATACAATTTGAAATTTAAAAATTTATTGCTATGTATAGAAATCATCATTAACCAAGATTAACAAATGATGCAATAGTATTGTTCCTTATTATTTCATAGTAGCTATTACATTAACTATAATGTTACGTGCAGAACCTTTTTGTAAAGTGCTGTCAGATTTAGTTGGGTGTGTTAGGTTGCAAAACCACTTGGGACCCACTCTGGTAGACCGTGCTACTTTATATTTTGCTGGTGTTTTTCAAGTACACATGTATAAACAAGCAGTGCCCTCTGACCTGCCCATTACTGTGTATTAGGGCTGCACAATTAATTGAATTTCTAATCGCGATTACAATTACGGATGCCACAAAAAAAGCGATTAATTAAGCAATGTTATTCTATGCTATGTTATTCTGCATGCTTAAGATGTTTTTTCTTTCTACATGCTATCTTAAGGGTTTTTCCCTCATTTTAATTTTAGTTTTAATATAACATTATAATACCATGCATATTTTTATTTTTACTTTTACTTTTTTATTTAAAGAAGAAACCAATCCAATGTGTAGTTGGCATTTGTTGCTTAATACTATTGTAAATCAATAAAAGTTTTTCAGTTAGAGTGTTTTCAGCTTATTTTCATATAAAATTATGGCATGCAGTTGCTTCAAACAATGGTATAAACATCATTCAGTGTAAATTGAGAGAATCATAATTAATAATCGCAATTTCAAAGGAATAATCAACAATTATGATTTTTGTCATAATCGTGCAGCCCTAGTGTGTATGTGTGTACAATGTTAGACTCCTGTGAGACTCTAATTTTTGAATCACATTACCAGGCTCTTCAGCGGGTGAACTGACCTATATGGCACACAGGTACCAAATATTATTAGCCCTCATTACCTCAGTACCTGTCCTCTATAACAAACAAATACACACACAGGTACAGTTATATAAGGTATAGTCTCTTCTTCATTAGAGAGCTCAGCGCTCACAGCAGGCTCTGTTCCATGAACTTCATACCTCACGGCGGGTTTTGGGTCCTGAACTCACACTGCTCATTATATCCCACCACCACACACCCACATACTTACTGTACAACATCCAGCAGAGATACACACTCATACTGAATTCAGCCATTGTGCTCAAGTACACACCTCTCCAAATGGCTTTTTAAAACTCTTGTTCTAAACAATACCTTGAAATGTACATATACACATTTATTCATTTAGCAGACGCTTTTATCCAATGTGACTTACAATTGGGGAATACATCAAGCGATTCATCACAGGAAGTGCTCATAATACAAAGTTTCAGACATTGTTCAGATTAGTACAAGGATTCAGCATTCCGCAAACCTGCAAGATCTAGCGGTTTTTGTAATGTGGTATTTGAAAGTCAGCTGATCATCAAAGATTACACCAAGATATCTGACCGAACTTGCTGGGGTAATTGTTGATGAACCTAGCTGGATGGTAAAATCATGCTGTAGAGTCGGAGAGGCAGAGAAGACGAGAAGCTCAGTCTTTGCCAGGTTGAGCTGTAGGTGATGTCCACCAGGCAGCCTGAGATTCCGTGCAGCTACTATTGGATCATCTGGTTGAAATGAAAGATAGAGCTGTGTGTCATCACCATAGCAATGGTAGGAGAAACCATGTGCCTGTATGATGGATCCTAGTGATGTAGTCTATACGGAGAAGAGGAGGCGTCCAAAAACGGATCCCTGAGGAACCCCAGTGACCAGTTGATGTGCTTTGGATACCTCGCCTCCCCAGGCAATCCTGAAAGACCTACCTGTGAGTGGAATCCCTGTGATGCCCAGTGATGAGAGGGTGGACAGTAGGATCTGATGATTCAGTGTCAAAAGTGACAGATAGATCCAGCAGAATGAGAACAGATGATTTGGAATCAGCTTTTGCACAAAGATAAGAATCTTTATAAAAGCTTAAAATAATAAAAAGTAAAATCAAAATAACTTAGATATCCACTAATTAAAAAAAAAAAAAACGAGGGGGGGGGTGGGTGGATTACAGGTTAATATAACAAATGACCAAACACAGTTATACTTCTACCAGATCTCTGTTTGCAAACCTAAATGTATTAAAGCAATAAAATAAACCAATGATATTTTGCTTTTCATATTTATTTAATCAGCTTTTGCAATCCGCAAGGCTTCAAGTGACAGTAATGCAGTCTCAGTTGAATGGCCACTTCTAAAACCTAAATGGTTAACCATCCAGTTGGTTATTCTGCGAAAGAAATAATGATACCTGGTTGAAAACGACTTGTTCAAGTATTTTTGCTATGAATGGAAGGAGAGAGACAAATCTGTAGCGGTCTACTAGTGAAGTGTTTAATGTAGGTTTTTTGAGCAGTGGAGTTACCCGAGCTTGCATGAATGTGGTGGGGAAAATGCCTGTGAGAAGAGATGTCTTGATGATATGTGTGAGTGCTGGTAAGTGTGTAGGAGAGCTTGTTTGGAGAAGGTGTGAGTGGATTGGGTCTAGAGCAGTGTTTCCCAAACACTGAGTCGCGGCACATAGTGTGCCGTGGAAAATTATCAAAACTTTCCATCTCTATTATATTTCTTCATTATTATTATTATTTTAAGTCAATGCTATTGGTCATCGTGGGTTTTAAAAATATTTAACCAATGAAAAGCATTCAAAAGAGCTTGTGACTAAACCTTGTAACGCCATTGGATCCTCAAACTGTCAGCGAAACCTCATAACTCCACTTGCCTCCATTCAGAATGAGGTGCCGCTCGCAGTCTGGATATGGATCTCTGCTCATTCGCAATGCAAGGGTAAATAAAGAACTGATGTTTGAATAAGTACACCATTTTCTTTACTCAAGAAACAGTATGTCTATAAATTTTGCTATATTTCAGTGCTTAGTGGTGTGCAATGGGATTTTTTACTTATCAAAACTGTGCCGTGGCTAAAAAAAAGTTGGGAAACACTGGTCTAGAGGGCAGGTTGTAGGATGAAGAGGAGAAGATTTGATACTTCTGGAGGAGAGAGGAGTTTTAGCAGTGAATGTGGTTGGTTTGAGTTCCTGTGTGTGAGGAGCTGAGAACTGACTGCTGATGGTTTTAGTTTTGTCTGTGAAGAATGTGGCGAAATTATCAGCTGTTATAGAAGTGGTAGGAGGTGGTGGAGGGGGACAGAGGAGAGAATTGAATGTTTTGAAGAGATTACATGTGTCCGAAGCACTGTTGATCTTGTTGTGGAAATATGAAGATTTGGCAGTATGGACTACAGCAGAGAAAGATGAAAGCAAATACTGATACAATTTAGACAAATTTAGACAAATAAAAAGAGTTTGGACATTTTCCTGAAAAGACCTGTACTGTATAAAGTACTCAATTGTTGTACACTACCATTCTAAAGTTTGGGGTCAGTAGTTTTTTTTTTATTATTATTTTTGTTTTTAATTACTTTTATTGAGCAAGGATGAAGTAGATCAAATTGACAGTAAAAACATTTACAATATTTTCTATTCAAAGAAAAAAAAAAGAAAAAAAAGAAAAAGAAAATGTAAAAATTATCATGGTTGCCACAAAAATGTTAAGCAGCAAAACTGTTTTCAGCATTGATAATTCTTGACCGTCAAATCATCATATCAAAATGATTTCTGAAGGACCATGTGACGAAAAATTCAGCTTTGCCTTCACAGAAATAAATGACATTTTTAAATATATTGAAATAGAAAACAGTTATTTTGAATTATAATAATATTTCAAAGTATTACTGTTTTTGTATTACTGTTTGTTTGTTTGTTTGTTTGTTTGTTTTTATCAAAAAATGCAGCCTTGGTAAACATTATAACATTATAAATTATATTAAAAAAAATATAAAAACATTATACATATCTTACCAACCCATTTCTTTTGAGCAGTTGTGTACTTAAAGGGAAAGTCCACCCAAAAATGATTTATTCACCCTCACGTTGTTCCAAACCTATGAAACATAAAATAAGATATATCTAATATCTTTATGGAAATGGAGGTTTTCTATGAGAAAAACACTTAATATTAAAGTACAGTAACTAGCCTAATTTTAAATGTGCTTAATTAATCAAAATTGCAAGTGAACAGCATAAATAATGTCATGGCAACCTAGATAAGTGGTGTGTTGCTGGAGTGTATGTATGTCGTTGTTGTTGACTCAAGAAACGCTCCGAGTGATTCAATGATTGAATGTTGTACTACCGTGGCCTTGGGAAACAAAAGTAAACTAAAGGAATTAAGCCACAACACTACAGGAAAAGTCCAAAACAAAATAAAATTAAGATATGGAATATATATTTGTAAAAGGGGTGCGTGTGTACTCACCAGAGAAGTGCTCTGGGCAATGCATAATTGCTTAAGTTTCCACCAGAACCGAAATAAGAAAAATGTTCTTGCTTGCCTCTGCCTCAATAATAATAAATCTCATATAATTCATGTCGAGAAGGTTGAATGTTTTCCCAGTATGCATTGTAGCTGATGGTTTGTGCTTTCCAAGGCAAGCATCACTATTACTCATACTCATTTGAACAAAACCCTATCCTTTTTAGCATGTAACTTGTTCAGCACTGCAACAGACTCTGAGACCTCAAATCACATGGTATATTTTTTCACCTGGTGGATGATAAAATCCTGTGTCTTGGGCCTCTGTGGAATTCGGCTCCTCATGTTTCAGCCATGTTCTTGACCAAATCTTAGATTGTCTCATTCGGTCTGATACCCTACACATCCCCCCTTCGATCTGCGATGTGTGTGCTGCAGTTAAGGGAAACAGTGATAACGATCTCAGCAGATCTTTAAATCTCCGTGCCAGTTTCTCTGGACACGTAAACACAACAGCTTTTCTTCGCTGTTGGTACAAAGTTAATATTTACTTGATCAAGCTTTTAAAACACTCCCTTCACACTCGGACACCCGCAGTGTTACATGTATCTTAAAATCCCTTAGTGAACAACAGACACAAACAGGCAAGCATCATTCTCTAATGTTTAACCCAGGGAGTCAAAGTTGATTTGGCAATAGGACACGCATTGAAATCAAACTATGAATAATAAGGCTTTGATAAATAGATTGAGGAACACGCTCAAACTATTCTCTATCACCGATTTATTTCCCTTTTAACCTGGTCATAAACCCTCCAGCTCAGGTGAGCCTTCCTTTCTTCCTGTTTTTCATATGAAGATTGAGAAGGAATGGAAGAGGCCGTTTTTTCCTCACGCATCCATTGATTCCAGCATACAAGTTATACCAACATCGAGGTGATGCGCAAAAGCGGTTATGAGAAGATGTCGCTATAGAGAGACGCTGGCCAGCTATCTCTCTATGGGTGAGACATGTTATCTTATCAGTCACATGGTCCGAGTTTTTCCCGCTCTTGCAGAGTATAATTTTGGACATGATTTCTATAACAAGAATATGATACATTTGACAAAGAATTGATTGGAAGAAACGTTTCCAGCAAGAAGATTCAAACACACATATACTAAACATGAATATGATCCTATAAACTATTCAATAGTTATTCAAAATACATACATAATAAATGATTAAGACCTGATAGACACACACGTGGGTTACATACATAATATGGAGTTATGCATAGAAATGATTAGTTGCTCACAAGTCCTTTTAGTGTCATTTAGGTGCATGTAAAGGCAGTTTCTGTGCCATTCTGTGAATGTATGAAGACCAGAGATTAAGAGGTCTGTAAGCAATCTCAGTCTGTTCTTTGTCTCCTAGTTGGGGGAAGTCAATCCAAAGAGCTCGTGATTACTATCACTGGTTTACATGATGGTCATGCTGTGCATTTCTTTGACCATTAATCTTGCTTACTTGCCCCAAAATTGACAAAGCTGCTAGTTGGTTCAGGCTTGTGGCGCCAGAATCTGATTTACGAACATCCTATGTCTTGGGCCTCTGTGGAATTCGGCTCCTCATGTTTCAACCATGTTCTTGACCAAATCTTAGATTGTCTGATTTGGTCTGATACCCTACATAAAACACCTTTACATCCTGTTTTGCTCATACAAGCACTGCTCACATAAAAAAAAAAAAAAAAGTTAAATTGTTTTATACTGTTGCTGTTCAAAACTATGATTTGCATATACCCCAAAAAATGCAGTGTTTATCTGTTTTTGGAAAAGAAAAGTGAGTTTTGAAGATGTACTCACTCAGTAAATAATGTTAGCATTGTTAACGTCAGGCTTTTCATGAGCACATCTGGTCTTCATTGATTCACAGCTCCTAGGATCATGATATTATATAACATATGGCACCTTGGTAAAATGGAAATGATAACTGCATGTTATTGACTTCTGAATGCTATATCTGCTAAATATTACAAATATGAAGAGACAGCTGGAGACTTTTCACATAAACAAATCTTACTTCAGCAGTATTTTGCAATTTCCAACTATTATTTAATTAAAAATAAAAAATGTATTAAATAGATTTATATCCAAAACAAAAACTCACATGGACAGTCTCTTCTGATTAGAGTTTCTAGTGGAAGCCTATTGGGTGTTGTCCAGGGCACTTTTGTGATTCAGATTCATGATTTGTGAAACAAATGTGAACTTTGCAAACCAGTTTGATCAGTTATTTGAAATGAGGCATGGTTTCCTCACTATACATGTATCTCTATCATCTCAACAACGTCACTTTCTTTTGAATTCAGAGTTACTCTGCTCCTGTAGAGACAGTTTTCCTAGTTCTCTTTTTCTCTGTCATTGTATAGTGTTTTTTTATTACACTTTTACCTGCTGGTGTGATTTGTATCATTTCATGTTCTGAATTAATTTCATTTGAGCATGCTCATATCTTTCCAGCCCCTAATATCGTTCTCCTCTGTTTTTAACCCCCCGGACAAGAAATTTAACACCTCTGTCATGCGTTTACAGCTCAACATGGTCCTTCTCAGCACAGACTTGTGTGTGTGTGTGTGTGTGTGTGTGTGTCTTAAATTTCTGTAGTTGTGTCTCATTAACATTGGTATTGGCATTTTTCTATATCTCGGTGTAAATAGTAAATGTTTCCTGCCTAATTCAAAAACTCATTGAAGTTTTTGCTCAAAGATTAATTACTTCACATTATTTTCTCTTTGACTTGCTCTCTGGTGTTGTCACTTAATTTATTTACACCCAAGTTATTTCCAGCCATTCAACTGCACTACTCTGCTGCCAAAAAAAAAAACCCCACCCATGATAGCCATTCAGAATTACTTTTGTAATTTGGACACGATAAAACATTTATAATTTACTCTCAACTTACAATATATTTCATTATATTATTCACTGAAAATAATTTGGTGCAAAAACAGTTTTCACTTAGAAATTACTAACACATTTTTAAAAAATCTACAGAGAAACAGCATGTAACATTGAATTAAACATTACATTTTGAAGTAGAAAAACTGAAGAATTTTATTTTACAACATAATCTTTTGTATTATTTACAACTTTGAAAATATTTGTGTAGTACCATATTTTCTGGAAAAATTTGAAAGTCAAAATTTGATTACATAAAATTACATAAAACATTTTGTAAAATACCAGTACATAAAGCAAAACATTTACAAACATTATAAACATTATAACTATGTATCAAAGTTCCCCTCACTTCACAGCAAATCCGTTAAATTGATCAGAAAAGTTTAAGTATAAAACAAGCTAAAATTATAGTGACATTCATTATAAACATTTATTATAAACAGCAAGCCCTAAATAACTGTATTTAAAGCAAAACTGAAACTACTGTTGTTTGGGAAATGCATTATACAAATATACTTGGGCTCAGGTTCCTCTCTCATTCTGCATGAATACAAATGTGTGTACTTTGCGCATGTTTTGTGTGCTTGCCGCTTTGGAATAAGTTACAACATGTTTCAGATGATGAAATAAAACTGCAAACTTATTTTTTCCCCCTGTCTGCTGTCTTTGATGTCACAGCTCATGTTGTTGTGGTGACATTAGCCAATCATGAGGTTATTTTCCTGCGGCTATGGCTTAGATGACTGGATCGTGTGCCCTGAAGTGAGAATCCATGTGGAAAGATTCAGGTTCGAGCAACTGCTATTAAAACGAATGGGAATATTAACAGATAGCTCTCTTAGGGTATTATAGATGTCTTTGCAGACCAGCAGCACATCCCTAAAGCTCTTCACATTACAGGCCTCAAGTCACAGATCCCTAAAACTCCTCCTTTTATCCTCTACATCTAGAGCACTTCCAAGTGACAGCTTAAAAGTTGATTACACTCCTGAGTAACATTAATAATTCATTTCTTTTGGCTGAAACAAAAAGAATAAAGGCCATTAAACATTTATACTCATTCATTAAATCTAAAAGGATAGTCTCAATTTAACTGTATAAAGTATTCATGCTCTGTAGCGCCAGCCTGGAGCACTGGATCAGATGCTGATTTACCGACCTTGCTATGCTTGTGTACTGTGATAAATGTTAGTCATTAATCAATATCTCTATGTGCAATGACACTGTTCGCAAGTCCCAGCCGCCGTCACTACTATGGTTACCTCAATATGTAATCAGATGCATTTTTTTTTCAGGAGTTAATATGAAGTGACAAATGGTTATAGATGCTGTTGGTCTCCGCGATACTGTACCTGTGGCTGTAATTACGCTTGATTTGTGTCTTTGGCTTAAACTGTGATTCATCCAAATGGCTAATTTTTTCATTTCATCCTCTCTGTTCTTCCTAATTAAAGCTCCTCTGTGTTCATCATCCCTTCCCACAAACCCGCTATTGCACCCGTCTTAAACGTGAGAGGCTAGATTTTTTTTTATGCGGCAACAACTGTAGCTTCTCCAACTAGCCATTTGTATCATTTCTTATTGTCATAATATGCATCATCATGAATGCAGAAGCTTTGTCATATCTACCCTTGAGATAAAATTGCTGGTTGCTAGAGTAGTCAGGCATGAGAATGGGCAATACCAGTTATTTTCTTTGCTGTCCCATTTTAAGAACAATCAAGGCAAATATACCAATTAAATTACTGCTATTAAACTGAAAGGATTCTTGGAATAAAATGGGTAATTATAGCCATTTACAAACCCCTTATTAATACCATTAAAGGCATTTTCATTCATTAACAAAAAACATAATTTTACTATAAAAATAGATTATAATTTTAACAACTATCATAGTTTGTTGATAAACACCACAACACCTATTATCCTTTAATAAATGTCATATGTGTTTTTAAGTATGTTTTATAAGTATGCAGATGATGTTGCTTATCGCTGTCACTTGAATGAGTCCTTTGCCTCAGAGCTCAGATGAGCTGGAGTAATAGTGGTTATGCTTTATTTTGATAGTTCACTTTAGACATTTAATACTTTAGACATCTCAAATATAAGTTCTATAGCTGTAACTTTGCAATTACATGTCAACTAACTCATTAGAGAATTAGTAGTCTGTTAAGGTTTGCAGAATAAGTTGACATGCTTGCAAAGTTACTCAAAATCAGTAGAATGCCTGTTTGGGGGACCATCAAAATAAAATGTTAGCAGATATTAAGCAGATTTCCCAACTGATATTTTAATGACTGCTTTAACTATTTGCTTTGCACACTAGAAGTCTCTTTTGCTCACCAAGGCTGCATTAATGTAATCAAAAATACAGTAAAAACAGTAATATTGTGAAATATTATTATTTGAATATATTTTAAAATGAAAATTATTCCTGTAATGTCAAAGCTGAATTTTCAGCATCATTACTCTAATATGCTGTTTTGGAACTTAAAAAAAAACAGTTGAAAACAGTTCTGCCACAATTATTTTTTGTGGAAACTGTGATACTGTTTTTGTCAGGATTCCTTGATGATTTTTTTTTTAACAATGTAAAAGCCTTTACTGGCACATTTGATCAATTTAATGCTCCCTGCTGAATAAAAGTATTAAGTAAATGCTATGCATAGTAAAATAGTTGTAAAATTGTTCATTGTTTATTTAGTCAAATAGTTCAATATAGTTCAAAAATAAAATTAACAATGAAACAACTAATATTGAAAACCACTTCGGACCAGTGTTTTGATGTCAGGATCAAACTTCATACAGTATTTGAAAATGTTGAGTGAAAAGAGACTTTTTTCTCTCTCTTAGCATTGTGTCTGTCATCATTTGAATAGTTACAGTTGATTTAACTTATGAAATGTGAATGAATGTGTTAGAGAAACTGAAGTTGATTCATTGGTTCTTTGTTCTGTTAACCTTTCAGAGCCTGGCCCAGATGTTTGATGCATTAATCAGGAGTGCATGCTTTTGTTTCTGTGATGTCTCATCCTTTACATCCATAAGTCTCAGTCTTTCTGGATGACTCTTATTCTCTTTCTCTTGTAAGGCAGCAGGTCTTTGATTTGCCTGTTATTAATGCTGTTTAAACCAATGCTGTTTTTGAGTATTCCAAGTACTAAAAGACAATAATAAAAATACTTCAATACATGTTTTTTGTATGTATGGCTGATGTAATATGTCTGCAAGTGTGTACTAGGATCCTGTGCAAGAATTTTAATCGATCTCTTATTTTGATACATTTCATTCTTTCGATTTTAACATTCTTAATTTTTATGTATCGTAAACTTTATTTTCAGATACTTTCCAACTTTCACTGTGTATATTTAAACCTCTAAACTTGTACTCATCAATACTGTAAGCTTTAAATAATTATGGCACAACCCTTAAAGTCACAGTGCATGAAATTGGAAGGAGAGGACGCACAGAGTGAGGGAGTGAGTGAAGCAGATGTGTGGAAACAGAATTTTTGTTAAGAGGACATGCTGTTAAAGTGATGTAACGTTTGCAAACTAAATCATGTGAGCTGTACCAATAAAATACTTTAGCAACAACTACAGTATAAACTACAGTATAAATCACTTTTACTAAGTGTGTTTCTCTTATCAGAAATTATAACCAAATGGCAATTGTATTTTTGACAGTTCTATATTACGCACTTCTTTCCCCAGGAAATCTAAATTAGAGTCCAGAATTTTGGTTTTAAGTCTGTGTCAGTTAGCTTTCAGGCCCCTATATGCTAGCATGCTCCTAAATATGCTTTTAGCCAATTTAAAGCATTTAAAATGTGCAGGCTTTCTAAATATTCTATATCAAAATATTTATGAGTCATTATCCACATTTCTGTCTAATCAAATGCTGTCTAGAATTAAAATGCTAATGTGATGCAATCATCACCTATTATTATTTAATCTCAAAACTGACTTCATAAGGTAACATGATCAACTGAACGCATTGGTGGCCTGATTGAAATCTGCTGAGAGTTAGTTTAGCAGATTTATATCTAGTAGTAAACTTTTACCACCTGTCTATCTCTCTCTATGTTTAGCTGCAGTCATAAATCAGAACTTGTTATTAGCCTTACAGTGTTGACCTCTGTGGATCCAACTGCTTAGCCTGTCTCCGCATGTTCTTTACACACTCTTTGTACACACACTGATGGCTTGGCCCTGTGTGCTTAGATACAGACATATCGATTTAGAGAATACTCCTGTGCAATTTACAATATATAGAGTACAAGGCTGATCGATCCCGAGCAAAGTGACGGTGGCCGCATACTGCACTTCTACATTTCATTCAATACAGCACTGTTTGGAGGTTTCTTTAAGCCTTTTATCTAGGCCTATTTTTTTCTTTCTCCTCCTGTGCTCTTTGGTTGTGTAGTTGTCGATGTTGCTGTAGAAATCCTGAAAACCTTAATTGCACATCTCAGATCTGAATAAGTAGAGCAGATTGGCAGAATGAGTATTCGATCTGAATCCTAACGTTTACCAAAAAGCATCTAAAAAAAAAGAAAAATGTGTAGTTGGTTTTTACAGTCTCTCAGGAGCACTAAATGACAGTTGGATCCTAAATGAACTCCTGGGCTTCTTTCCATGACTTGCTGCTTTCAATTTTCTTGTTTTGCAGCTGCTTTTTTTTTGAGCTACTACATTCTTCTGTCCCCTACTATTGAAAATACTCCATGAGCCCAGAAAACTAAGGGAAAGCATCAGTAAATTTATAGGTATAAGAAATTGTTATGAGGCTTTGGCATGTGTATGATTGAAGTGCTATCTGATTTATGTTGTACATCTATAGATAAATTGGAACTTTAAAGGTAAACCTAAATATTACAATTTGGTTATTATTTTCTCAAGTTCATGTCATTCCAATTCCATGTAACTCTCTCCATGTAAGGATTTTTGAAGAATATCCTGGACACTCTTTTCTGTATAATGCTGATGATAATAATAATAATAAACATTTTCTTTCACACTGATCTGGTGATTGAACTTCCCTCAGTCAGTTACACAAGATTATCAATAAATAATGACATAAACATCACTAAACTATCAGAAGACTTCAGGAAGACTTAAAGGGGTCATATGATGAGATTTAAATTTTTCCTTTCTCTTTAGAGTGTTACAAGCTCTTGGTGCATAAAGAAGATCTGTAAAGTTGCAAAGCCTAAAGTCTCAAATCCAAAGAGATATTCTTTATAAAAGTTAAGAGTCAGCCACGCCTACCTAAAATGGCTCGTTCTAAAACGCCCCCACATATCTACGTCGCTATGTGGGAATATTTGCATAACGCCGCCCAAATGTTCACGCAAAGAAAGAAGCCGTAACTTTTATTCTCGCTGTAGTATTGTTGTTGCCGCCACCATGTCGTGTCAAAAGTTTGAAACATGATTTTTAAATCTTTTAAATGAAGTCTCTTCTGCTTACAATAGCTGCATTTATGTGCTCAAAAATACAGTAAAAAGAGTAATATTGTGAAATATTATAAATATTAGTATACTACGATTTAAAATAATTGTTTTCCATATATGTTCTTTTGAAAAAAAACAAAAACATGGGGGTTTAAAACAACACAAGGGTGAGTAAATAATGACAGAAGGTTCATTTTGGGTGAAGTAATCCTTTAAGGCATTGCATATCTGTGCCAACCAGGATGCAATTTTTCATTTCAATATGTATTCACGAATATGCACACACACACACACAGACACACACACACACACACACACACACACACACAGACAGCATGTTTCTGTAAGCGTCCTAGGCAAAGGCTTAAGATTACACCACGTCAGCAGCCTAGCAACATATTGCTCTGAACTTTTTTTCTCTGCAGGAACTTTAATACTTTGAAGCTGTCTAATGTTATGGGTCTGAAATCATCCCTCTGAGGGAAACCTAAGCTTCAAATCACCAGCTCCCTGCCCATCCTCTAGAAACACACACACACGGCTGGATAAAACTAGATTTGAACTGTAAACCTTAAATGGTTTTCGTTGTCCTCATAAGTACACCATGTATTTTATTAAATTTCCCAGTTCGCTTTCTGCATGAAGGTATGTGTAATAGAAGACATACATTTATATTTCTTATGTATGGATCTGTTGCATTTGTTTTCAGAGCAAACAGTCACACTATCCCACCAGCACTCTTTGGAGGTACCATGGATATATAGTTTCATGAAATTTGCATTTGCTTAACATTTATAATACAACTGTACTTTTAGGGGCACAACAGCTTATCACTGGGTCAGTATCCTTAAAGGGACTGTACTTATTTACCCCCTTAAAGGTGCATAAGTACCTTAGAGTAGTAATATGTACCCTTAAGGTAGTACTCTGAATCTTTCAGGGCTAAATACGGTCTAAAGTTGTCCCTTCAAGTATACTGACCCAGTGAAAGCTCATGTGCCCCTAAAGGTACAATTTTTTTCACATTTTTCTATGAGAGTGAATAATACAATTGTGTCCTTCCTTACCATAAATGTGTTTTATTTTTAAAACGAGAATGAATTTCCCTCACTTGCTTATTAGACTAAAATTGTGAGTAATTGTGAAGACACCGAAAGACAGGAAACCAATAAAACACTCTATTTCGGCATACTGAACTTTATTTAAGAAAAATAAGTGAGTAAATTAAACATTTCCTCTTCTCTTTTCAGATCGGAAATGTTCCACCTTTTTATCACTGTATATATTTATCACTGAATACATTTTTATTGTCATCTTTTGTTTATTTTAAAGCTAATTTTGTACTGAAACCGTTGCCATTTCTACCTGCACATCAAATCAATGTAACATATAATTTAATCATCAACACTTTTCATTCAGTACAGAATCCTTCCCTTTTGTCATCATTATAAATCCCTGCCTCCTTCTCCCCTAAAGATTGCACCATAATCATCTTCATATTAGAGTTTCCGCCCATAGAAATGATATAGATTTGTTTTGTAGTAATGGCTATTTTCTTTTTGTGTACTGATGTCAATACTGCAGTAGCATCTCTTGTTTAAGAGTGAGGTTTACAATTTGTTCATCACTAGCAGCATCAAATGTAATTGCAAAAATAATGTTTTCAAATAGCTTTCCAGCCCTTGCATTGTCTTACAGGAGGTGTGTAATACCTGCATTCCCATTAATTTCAATGACAGTAGCTCAGCTGGCATAGGACATGATTTGCAATGGAAAATGATGCAGATTGGGTCCAGCTGGAGCTAACAGCTCACCTATGAGTCCTTCGTTTGGTTAGAGAAAATAGACATTGTAAAAAATTACACACTCATTTCGTTGCAAGAAATGTAAAACCCAATTAAAAGCCACTGTTATGCTTTAAGTACAGATAGAAAAGCTTTGTGGATTTTTAATGTCAGCAGTCAATGATAAATGCATTAACTGTAGCGGCTAAGTGCCTGTTAATTAATTATGCTAATTGAGTGTGGGTCTACAAATTTGTTTAAAGCTGAGAATATATATGTGTCATTTTTTTAATGGATTTTTACATGGCTTTGCATTGGTCTACTCTGTCTCTGTCACAATTTGTAGTTCACCTTGAAATTACGTGTGAAGCATCATCAGACTGAGTTGACATCTTAAGAAGATTGTGAGACACAATAATCAGAGAATTGTTTGCCCGTATGTGACACTGACAGTCAGGAAACTGTTGTGTAACTGATTTGATGGTAATGTAGAGGAGGAGGGAAGTGTCTCTGTGGTGAGGATAAACACTAGCCATCCCCTGCCCGTCACTCACATCACTGTCCTCTCAGAGCAGACACAAGCAATCAATATAACTGCAGGGGTCACATGTCAGCACCCCTCTTTCTCCCCCGAGGATTTGAGAATGATAAAGCTCCTCTCACTATCTCTCGTGGTTGACTCTGCCTTGTAATACTGCTACGGCAACACTCAAGTGCTGTTTGGGGTCTGAGAGCCCTGGGCCATTTTGATAGCTCAAAAATAAATAAATAAATAAAAATAGGTAAATAAAAATACTGAATATTCAAGTGCAGGTTGAAACTTCATGTTCTTAATCTTGTGAGAACGGATTAAACACACTTTCAACTTGATAATTTTTTTTAAATGTCCGTATGAGAGATCTCAAAGAGATATAAGAATGAATACAAGAAATTTCCTCAAGCAGTGATCTTCTGAATAGTGTTAGCACTTCTGTCATTTATTTTGATTAATTTATTATGTTTATCTAGATCTAGAATATATTAAATGTCCCATATTGTACACCTTTCTGGAGTTTTATTTTAGGTTTTGATGTCCTTAAGAATACACATTTGCGGTATAAGTACCAAAAACCATCTCAATATATTTTTACAGCTCCTTTCTCAGGAGCTCTGCCGAGAACAGGTCGATTTTGGCATGTCTAATTAATATTCATGAGCCTCTCTTCTGATTGGCCTGTTGTTTGTTTGTTGAGTGACGCACGGCCTGGCCAACCACAGGTAACTAGGGTCAGCCGACATCACAGCGCTAGCTGGAGGCAGCAAAACAAAGGTGAAACTGGAGGCGGCCCATTCAAACCAGCGCAGATTCAGCTACATAAGGAGCTTAAAATATCATCTTGTGATGTTGGGTGCCAGAATCAACGTAATACAG
>NW_015555781.1:4363032-4373363 GCF_001515605.1 Sinocyclocheilus anshuiensis | reverse complement strand
ACAGGTCGATTTTGGCCTGTCTAATTAATATTCATGAGCCTCTCTTCTGATTGGCCTGTTGTTTTCTGAGTGATGCATGGCCAGGCCAACCACAGGTAACTAGGGTCAGCTGACGTCACAGTGCTAGCTGGAGGCAGCAAAACAAAGGGGAAACTGGAGGCGGCCCATTCAAACCAGCGCAGGTTCGGCTACATAAGGAGCTTAAAATATCATCTTGTGATGTTGGGTGCCAGAATCAACGTAATACAGCGTCAAAGTAGAAATTTGATCGCATATCTGCTGCCACTGCCAGACAAAAAACCGACGACAGCTGTGGTTAAACGCGATAAAACAAGCAGACTGGACAGAAACGAATGCTATATAAACGAATAAAAATGCTCGCGTTTGCAGCGCACACTTCTTATCAGAAAAGGTTCAATAAAGTATTGTCTTTTGTTGTTATGGGTGCGTCTAAAGATTTCTTATGCATCTCACGACTATTTCGTGTATGAATTCATGTCTGTGTGCATGTGTGTAAAACAACAAACTGATGATTTATATATATAATCATTTGTAGTTGTATATACGTTGTTATGATTAATTGTGGCTGGAACAATAATGTAGCTGTAAAAATAGTTGCCTGCTGAAATTGAAATGTGTATATACATCTTCATCATGACTAGATAGACACGGTGAGTTTGTCTTTACTATACAATACACGTTAGATGTGATCCACCTCATAGTAGAAAAAAGCCAGGAAATTTCAGTTTTGACAATATGGGACCTTTAAGTATGTCTGCTTTAAAATGTAACGGCATTAATCTTAAATATTTAATAATAACATCAGTCTAATAGCTTTTAATTACACTACTGTTCAAAAGCTTATGGTCAGTGAGATTTTTTAAAGAAATACATTTTAATAATAAATATTTGTATTATTTTATGATCAAGGATGAATTAAACTGATAAAAAGTGACATTAAAGGCATTTACAATGATGCAAAAAAAAAATATTTTTTAAATAAATGTTGTTCTATTGAACTGTCTGTTCATCAAATTATCCTGAAAATAAACAAGTAAACAAATAAATCAGCACTGCTTTCAGCAGTGATAATAAGAAATGTTTATTGAGCATCAAATCAGTATATTAGAATGATTTCTGAAGGATCATGTGACAGTAAATGGAGCATTGATGAGCATGTTTCAAAAACATAAAACAAAAAAATCTTATCAATCCCAAATGTTTAAATGGTAGTGTAGCTCAGATGAACGTACCAAAACAGTTTAAAGGGAAAATAAGAGGTTAATTTTAAAATTATTACTATTATTATTTTTATACATACATCATTGGGGTCTCTGAGACCCCAAGCAGATCATTAGGGTTTACTACACGTGCACCCTCTCATTTTACAGATGAATGTATTCTCCACACACCAGCAGCAGAGCATTTACAGCTTGCTATTTTAGAAATATCCCACTTTTATGTCATTTGACCACATTAAAGGAGAGTATTCTCCTCTATTTGCATTACTTTACTGCATTACTTCGCTGGACTGCACAACGCCATTGTTCTCTGTGTGCACCACTCAACTTTTAAAACCTGTGTTGCAGCATTAGATATTTTTATCTGTTTACATTTGGCTCTACAGCTACTGTTGCATCAGCAGTTATTTACCAGCAGCATCTGAGATCAGTGCTGTCACTGGAGGGTGTACACTACGCCTCAGATCTAGCACTTAAATGCACTGCTTTTGCTGGGTGTGTATGCAAATATGGGTTTGAAGTGTCAATAAGCACCCCTTGCATGAAAACACCACACTTGCAGCAAATACATGTGAGGTTAAAGCGTGTCTATGAAACAGGCTCATAGGCATCACTGGAGTACTGCTCCAGTTTAATCAATTTACAGCCTATGGCACCACAGGAGTGTATTCATCCTGTCAGAAATGCATAAAATAATATTTGATGCCAGATGTTTTCTGTTTACACCGTTAATCATACTGTTCTGATGCCTGTGTTCTGTAACATAACACACAGTGTTTTTTATATGCAATGAAATATACATTTCGCCACAATATTGCAAGTGACAATTAAATTTGAATTAATGAATTGAAAAGATGAAATCTGTTTAACCTTGAGATGAATGGGAAAGTTAAAGGCATAAAGTAATTCACCCAAAAATTATCATAAATTTTCTTACCTTGGTGACGTTTGACTTTCTTCCTTCTGTACTTTGTCATTGGAGCAGTACCCTTTCAAAAGTTTTTTTTACCCCAAAGGGTGCATATAAAGGTACATATAAAGTGTACATATTAGTACATAAATGGTACATATTTGTGACCCTGCACCACAAAACCAGTCATAATTTTTCGAAATTGAGATTTATACATCATCTGAAAGCTGAATAAATAAGCTTTCCATTGATGTATGGTTTGTTAGGATAGGAAAATCTGGAATAGTATTGGTATGTTTTACAGTAGGAAATGTATAAAATATCTTCATGGAACATGATCTTTACTTAATATCCTAATGATTTTTGGCATAAAAGAAAAATCAATAATTTTGACCCATACAATGGCTATTGCTACAAATATACCCCAGCGACTTAAGACTGGTTTTGTAGTCCAGGGTCACATTTGTATCTTTTGAAAGGTACCGGCCTAGTGACCTTTTTTCTTCTGAGAGCACGTGGACCATAAAAAAAGATATTCTGAGAAATGTCTGTTTTTTTTTCCGCCCCATACAATGGAAGTCAATGGTCACCAAAGTGGTTTAGTTACCAGCATTCTTCAAAATATCTTCTTTTGTGTTCTGCAGAAGAAAGTCACACAGCAACATCAAGTTTACTGTTATGACCTTAAAAGAGATTATTGATTTTGTACCAGATGAAATCTGCTCTGACTGTAAAAATAAATTAAATCACTGATGGTTTCATATTTAACAAGGTATTGCTTTCTAAAATCGCTTGACTGTAGTTTAACTGCTTTACATTATGAGTAGCACTTTCAAAATATGTTACAGTTGTGAAGTAGCTTCCTCATCACTGCTAATAGACTGTGTAAAACGGCCTCCACCGTGTGCAGCTAAATCAATGTCTCTGTTTAAAAACTGTATCTCCACATCTCATCTAAAACAGATCTTTAATCAGTTAGGCAATGATATGATGTAAATGATGTAAAGACTATACACTTGATTCGTTAATTCAGCTTTGAGCTGCATTAATTCACATCCACACAGTTTAGAAGACCATGACAGATATAGTCCTTCAAGATGGCAAAATACATTTCGAAACCCTGAAGATTAAAAACTAAACTAACGTTATGGACTATCAGCATCGCAAATGAGAAGTCAATGGATGCGAATATGTCAAGAAATGCAAGATGGCTGTTCAACAGCGCTGAAAATAGTGCTATCACTAAATAGACTCTTTGATCAAAATTTGACGAGGGAGGATATGTTTTGTGCACGTCGCTGCGTTTGCTATCTGTCTCTTCAGATGTGCCTATTTGCATGTCAGGATGCCGTTTTATTTGTGGATTTGCCACATCGCCCTTAGTCACAAAGTGTTGAACAAGTCACAATCTTGTCAGGCAGTTGAAATCCGGAGCTCAGGAGTCTTAGCCCAGTGTGTCTGCCCGAAGTTCATGAAATATTTAAGAGCTGCTGCCCTTGTGGTGCTCTGTCCGATAACACCGAGGCTCGGAATGGTTCCTGGTAGCCCAGAGCTCAAAACAGTCAGATCAGACACCCTCACTCATTTGCCCCCTTTGCCCTCTCATGTTGAGTGTTTAAACAGATCCTTTAGAGAGCCTTTAGGCCCACACAAAGACAAAGCAGACAGCACTGAGTCTCCCTCTCAATAATACATAAGGCAAGTTTGGAAGAAAGCTGTCTCTAAGAGTGATGTGAGAGAGCGGCGAGAGACGGACAGGAAAGCCCCGAAGAAACTCGCTTCCACAGTTGGAGAACAGAAAGACGAATGCTTCATTTCACCTGGGACAGAGGGACAGGGAGGGAGGAAAGACAGATTGCATTTCAGAGCGCCTCAATGGATGGATGCTGACCCACATCTGTTTTTTTTTTTTCTTTTCCCGCTCGCTCATTAATTAGCATTGTGAAGAGAGGCTGAAACTAAGACAAGATGGTGAAGTGTCAGCTGAGATGCGAATATGCACTTACAGGCGCTCTGTTCCTGTCTATTCTCCCTTCTACACAATTAGGATATAAATACAATATTTGTGGGGTTTTTTCTCCTTTGAGAAGAAATCAATAATCAAATGCTTCTTTGTTATCATTTTCCCCCTCTTGATGTCTAAAAGTGCAGTTGAAGCTTACACAAATATCTGGTTTACAATATCTGATCCGATTTAAGTGTGTTTGCATAGACATTGAAATGTACATTAGTAACATGCTGACAGCATCAAAAATGTAGGTATTTTGCCCATGAATGCCTTTGTAGATGTAAAAATGTTCATAAATGCTTTAGGGTTCATAAAATAATGAATTCATGCAGTTAGATAAGCTGATATTTTTGTTTTATTATGATCAATATTATGAATATATAGCTATATAATTTAAGTTTAAGTTATTAAGTTTAACTTGTTATTACTGTACATTATCTGCCTGTTTTTTTATGCTGTATATAGTTGAGAAGTGATTTCATGAACTCATGAATATATGAAAACACTACTGTTCAAAAGTTTGGGGTCAGTCAGTTGTTTAAATTATTTTGAAAGTCTCTTATGCTCACCAAGGCAGTTTTTTTTTCTTCAATTTATGCTTCCTCGCTGAGTAATAAAATTAATCTATTTTAAAAAATGACTGCAAATTCTTAAATTAAACTCTTTAAAGGCAGGGTAGGTGATTTGGTTCAAAAACATTTTTTGTTGGTTGAAAGTCTCTTCACATCCCGATAACAATCACTAAGTTAAGTGGTCTAAATGTATTAATATGTATTTATATTGTCTGTGGAAAGCGTAGGACCATAAAATGTTCGTCCAATCAAAATGTTCGGTCCGAACATTACGATAGGCTGTCCTGCCTGCCTGTCAAAATATGTATTTGCATACCTCTGCGTACCCTGTTTGCGCAGACATGATATGTCACCAGTGCGTTCCAGCGAGAATGAAAGGCGCTATTATTGTAATATTATTCATTTTGTACTGTGATGATTTCTCACCGGTGAATGAGAGATGAGGTAATCTGACAGCATCGCATTCAACCCTCCACCAACGCCATCTCTCATCGTGTCGCTGGTTAGCCTCTGGTCTGCCTGTGCGCGTTCATATGTTTTGGAGGAGGCGTGGCTTTGCAGAGTGATTATGCTGGGAGGGTGGGGATCTTGCTTTCAAAGCTAGCTTGCTATTGCTAGCCTTTCCTAAATCACCTACTTTACCTTTAAAGAATGATAAACAAGTAAAGTACATCTCTTCAGAAACGGTACATATACTGGTTTGAACCCAAAAATGTATCCAGTGCTGTCAAAGTAAATGAAATGAGACATCAGTATGTGTCA
Organism: Sinocyclocheilus anshuiensis; assembly: GCF_001515605.1. Classification (NCBI taxonomy): domain Eukaryota; kingdom Metazoa; phylum Chordata; class Actinopteri; order Cypriniformes; family Cyprinidae; genus Sinocyclocheilus; species Sinocyclocheilus anshuiensis. The sequence goes on along the minus strand of NW_015555781.1, from coordinate 4,367,870 downwards.
GTTGAAGCTCACGGTGAGATAAGATCCCTCAAAAGCCACATCTGTCACCTCTGCTAACATCAACAGTGCATTACTATTTCATAGTCACAGAGATGGCTCATATCTACAGGCTTTTCTAGAAAGATCACACCAAACAAAGTCATGCACACAAACAAAACAAGGCAGGATCAATATGGTACATTGAAATCAGGCTTGTTAGTTTGTCTGAACACTACCTTGGTGTCTGGAATGAAAGCACTGCAGAAATAGAAGAACTTTAGGTAACTGGAACCCAAAAGTACAATTGTATAAATGTGTTATGTCTAACAGTGGTTGTGTGTGTCTAAATGATTTGTGAATTTTCTGCTCCAAATTAAAATGTCAAAATCATATTGTAATTGTCAGGGTTCTGGACTGTCTGTGTGTGTTTTGCTCCCCGTGACCCAGTTTTTCCTCATGTTAATTGTGTTAATTTGATTATGATTCCATGCACCTGTGTTCCACTGATTGCCCTGTGTTTATTAGCCCCAGTTTGTGTAGTCTTCCTTTGTCGGTTCTACTCATTACGTTGATGTGTTTCCTGCTGTCTCCAGTGTTGATGTACCCTGTGTTCCATGGATTAAAGACTGTTTCATTTATTCCTCGTCTCCATCGTTCCTCGCCATCACAGATTGTGACAGTAATAGTTGGGTAAACAAGTGAACACACTACAACTGGCATACATTCAAGCAAGAATCCACTAGGTAAAGAAAAAGCAATAGTTCACCCAAAAAATGAAAGTTTGCTGAAAATGTACACACCTGCAGACCATTTAAGATGTACATGAGTTTGTTTCTTCATCAGAACAGATTTGGAGAAATGTAGCTTTACATCACTTGCTCACCTATGGATCCTCTGCAGTGAATAGGTGCCGTCAGAATGAGAGTCCAAACAGCTAATAAAACCATCACAGTAATCCACACGACTCCAGTCCATCAATTAACATCTGAGGTGAAAAGCTACATGTTTGTAATAAACAAAGATGTCAGTAAGGCATTTTAACTTTAAACTGACGCTTCTGGCCAAAATATGAGTCCATAATAAAGCTTGAACTCAGCTGTTTGGAATATAGTTTTGTTAATATATGTATATTAATTCATAGTGATCTGTTAATATTTATGTATTCATTTATATTTTATATTTTTATTTTAGTAATATATAATTAAGATTAATAACAATATATTATAATGCTATTATTTAAAATATATAAATATTTAAAGGCAGGTTCCCATTGTGACATCTTACCTCATGTAGTGTGGCAACATGCACTGCTGTTGGCCAATGTAGGCCAGCTATTAGGTAATTCAATAACTGACGTTTTTTGTTTTTGTTTTGCCTGAGAAATAATAATGGATATGTTATGTCTTTTTAAGATCTGAAGGTATTTATCTATATTGAAGTTAACTTTTAAAAATAAACTCATTCTGAGAAACAATCACTGGAGTAAAAAGTCAAGGTAATAGTCAATTTTTCTGTAAATGTTGAACTTTTTTTGAGTTGTTCCCACCACAGTGCCACAGTCAAATCTTGAAGAGCTCAGTACAAGTAGTACATTGCTGTTTTTCCTTTCTCATTTGTCATTACAGAATGTGCAGACAATGGTTTTCACTTTTAAAACATTTTACTTTTTTCAATTTTTTTATTCAGATAATTTCTTATAACATCTGTAATGCTGCAGATAAGGATACCGCTTAACCTAAGGGAAAAAAAAAACCTTACAATTACGTCTCTTTGTCTCTCTCTCCCCTCCCATGTATCTCCAGTTCAGTGAATAAATACAATTTTTCCGCATTTTTCTCAGTCTTTCCGTTTCTCAGATTCATTTTTTTGTGGCTAAAAACTTTGGGCAGAACTTTCTGTATTCAAATTCCCTTTCATCAAAAGCACACACCCACCATTGTCCCCTTTCCCAAATTATTCTATCAAAGTGCTTAACCGCCAACTCTCCAACTGCTTGCCCTCATTCACCATGACAGGATCAAAGTAGCAGGTAGAATTCTGCATTTATTGGGAGCTGCCAAAATCAGCACATTTCCAAAGCCATGGCTCAGGAGAACCAGCGTATGAGAATTGGCAATGCATGCAGCTTCATTTTAATTGCACAGAAGAGAAGAGATCAAGTGGGTGTTAGGGAATGAGACTACCTGTGTTAGAGATAATGATATCATCTTTTCCGCATGCCACTGCCATTTCCACCAGTTCCGTTTTTTGTTTTTTTTTGCTGAAGGAGACTGAGTTCGGTTTTAATGAATGACTGTTTGAAGGTTCAGATAACAGACGTTTTTCAAGTAAGAATAACCTTTCCTGACAGATGCTTTCATAACTTTTTTTTTTCTTGTAGTCCCCCGTTTACCAAACCAACTGCAGTGGCAAATAACGCTAATTTCTGCTTCTTTGTTTTTCTCTGTCCACTTCCCATTTTACAAGAAATGGAGCCTAGTAATGTCTGCAAAAATCAAATGATTAGCAGTGAGGATTATATGGCCCACAGGGACTCTTTAGCACCACATTGTCCACAAATCTTGATTTTTCTTTGCTTTCCCATGCGCAGTTAACACAAGCTGCGAATAGTAATTGTGCCTGTGGTGATTAGTCTAATTATGATTCGCGCTACTTCACTGTAGCTTAATGTGTGGGACTAATTTTGGCCTTCACATCAGGCCCTTGAGAAAGAGAAACTGATTTGTTTATGCCCTGCTGCTATATGAATCACACATCAAAGTGTGGTGTTTTCTTTTGTTTGTTTGTTTTTGTTTTTTTTTACAGATTTTCCAGATTTTAACATTTTTGTTTTTTAACTTGCTGGCTTTCAGCTGTCAGAGGTTGATATATTTAAGTGTTGTGGTCATGGTTACAGTTAAAATGTCTGCTAATGTATGAGGTTTATTTCAAGTAGTCACTGTAATTTGTGTCATAATAAAGGTTAATTACGATTGTGGGTGAAGACTTTTCATTTGATGTAAGAAGTGGGAAAGAATACAAAGCAAAGTTCACATTTAATACCTGAAATTAAACTGCAATGGCTTCGTTTGAAATTTATCCTGAGAGTAATTTATAAATATATAATACACAGAGATTTCATTAAAGCAGCTTGCAGAATCAAGGGGGTTCTTCACAAAGCAAAATGAAGTGGGTGGGTCTGAACCCACAAAAGGTGAGTTAATGAATGCTTGTCAATGGCTTTAGCCCAGAGCTGTGTTCTCAGGTGGTCCTTTATCCCGGCAGCTGAAAGGAAAGGCCTGCATTACAATCACATAACCAGCAGCCTTTGATCTAAATTCAGCTTATGTGATGATAAAGATGGTAAGGAGAGTCTGGTTGAAATTATATTAAATAGATGAACTGGAATATTGGGCCATTTTTGCTTTTATTTTTTTAGGAATTTTTTCAAAAGATTACTGATAGTTTATAGAAGTTTTGTAATTGTTCTAAATGCCATTCAGTGATTTCAAACCCACTCACAGAACTCCAGGACCTTAAAGAACCTTAAGATGTCTTGTGATCACTAGATACTAGGGGTGGAACGATACATGTGTTCGTACCGAACCATCATGGTACGGACATCAACTCGGTTCGGTGCATGAGGCCTTACAACGAATACAGGCAAGTCAACGGCATCCGGTGCGTGAGGTGTGTATGCGCTCTGACTTTCCCGCTCTGGGGAAAAAAAAATCGAAAAACGGTATTCGGCCTTCGGCCTTCGGCCCAGTGTTTAATTTTGTTCGGTTTCGGCTTCAGCCAAGAATATTCATTTCGGTGCATCCCTACTTACAATGAATACAGGCAATTCACCCCCAATCCAGAAAGGGGCACCCGCAGCAATGCAACACTGTTTGATAACCGGCCGCCAGCAGAAGAACAGCGAATGCCATGAGTTGCGCACTTGAAAACAAAGCCCACTAGAGAGTGACCATGTGCTGATTTTGAATGCGTCTCTCACAGACTGACAAAGGAGTATACTTTAAAGGCTTGTGCGCTCAACTGTTTGTGAAATAGAGCTTTGTGCTCGTGTATCCTACCTCTCTCATTCGGCACAAATCCAAATATTCTATAATATTTCCATATTTGCGATGTAACGTATCTGAAATCTGAACGCTGATGTTTGGTTCACTATTTTATTTTGATAAAGTACCAACTGCGCTGTCAAGTTAGCAATGCTGGAACTGATGTGTTTTGTGTGTGTGTGTGCGTGCACGCCTGCGCGATCACTTCAAACTGTTTCCTTATAGAACCAGCAGAATCAAGTTTAAACACTTATTGTCTTATTAATAATGCATCACTGTATAAAGGTCTGCTTTTATTTGTGTACACTCACAATGAAAACAAAACATTGTGCTTTTGTAAAATAAAGAAAACAAATAGGATGTGGCTTTCTGCCATTTGAGTTTCCTTTCTGTAAACAAATTAAGCCTGTCACAATAATGAACTGAAACTCAGCGTATATAGGCTATGTTACGTGTCGCACTGTTATTTTTCTCTTGTTTATCTGTAAACTGAATCAAATATATTTCAAACAAATAGGATGTCGCTTTCTGCCATTTGAGTTTCCTTTCTGTGAACAAATTAAGCCTGTCACAAAAATGAACTGAAACTCAGCGTATATAGGCTACGTTACGTGTCACACTGTTCCCTTTCGATACTTCACTCGTACTGCGTCTTGCTAGACGCATATGGGAAAAAAGACTTTTTTTCTCCTGAACTGAAGCCTATTCATTCACTCAGTGAAACTGCACGGCCATTGGTTTGTGCAGAGCTTAAAAAACGAACCAATGGCTCAGCAGCGGAGCTGCACGAGCCTATGGCGACGAAGCCTGCCAAAG
>NW_015555781.1:4361680-4363022 GCF_001515605.1 Sinocyclocheilus anshuiensis | reverse complement strand
CGCAGCTGGAATCGGGACCTCTCAGCACAGCTGACCTGCTTCTCCGCCGCTACAGCGATGCAGCAGTTCCGGTCCATTTTCCCCTGCCGCCATCCGGCGATTCTAAAAGAGCTTATGTTTAGCAGGTAAGCCCTAAAAGAGTAAATTTTAGCGACGTTGTTGCAAATGTCGCTCTGCGAGTGTGGCTCGTGCAGGGAAACTTGCATGATGTAGAAGAGCAATGAGTATGTCATCTGTCTGGGCAGCCCAACCTCCTTCTTTATGCATTCCCCCCGATCGCTCTGATCCCACAGGTAATCAGGCGAGTGAGGGAACAAAAACACAGGGTTCTCCTGGTAGCCCCCCGTGGATGAATCAGCTGTGGCTATCAGAGCTGACTCAGCTACTGATAGCGGCCCCTTGGCCTGTTCCACTGAGAAGGGATCTCCTCTCTCAAGCGAACGGGAAATTATGGCATCCTCGGCCCGACCTATGGGCCCTGCACCTCTGGCCGCTCAACGGGAGCCTTCGTGTCTCCCAGAGCGATTCTTAAACACAATTTCGGACGGGAAAAATAATAAAACACAAACATTTTCAAAAAGAGAGCAAACTTCCTCTTCCATCACTCGTACGTGTTCTGCCCCCATGTGGCCAGTCACCCGAGTTAGTCCCTATAGGTGATCGGAACAACTCTTTGTCAGCTTCGGTAACCGCACCAAGGGGTTTCCGGTTATGAAGCAAAGACTCTCTAGATGGATAGTACACTGAAAAAAAAAAAAACTATTAAGATTTACTTATTAATTTAACAAATTGCACGAACACATTTTAAGTAAATTTTAGTGCTCTAATATCAAGTACAACTTACTCACTATTAAGTAAAATCTACTTACTAAACTTAACATTCATGAAGAAATTAAATCTAATTGCACCCTAATTAAGTAAATATTACATAATTATATTTAATTTAAAAGTGTTTATTTAAAGTAATTAAGTAAAGTTTATTTATTATTTTATAGACAGGAACCTTGCATTTATAAAAATATGAAGTAAATCCTTCTATTTACTGAAGTAAATAAGTAGATTTTATTATATGTTTTGATCGAGATGTCCCATTTAATTTTTTTTTATTAATATAACCACATAACCTGTATTCATTTTGTCTATACCAGGGGTTCTCAACTCTGGCCCTCGAGGTCCACTTTCCTGCAGAGTTTAGCTCTAACCCTAATCAAACACACCTGAACAAGATCATCAGGGTCTTCAACATTACTAGAAAGTTACAGGTTGCTAAACTCTGTAGGGACATGGACCTCGAGCGCCAGAGTTGAGAACCTCTGGTCTATACCTTTATCACAAATCACAC
>NW_015555781.1:4355449-4361658 GCF_001515605.1 Sinocyclocheilus anshuiensis | reverse complement strand
CCATATGCGTCTAGCAATGTGCAGTACTCGTTTCCGTATCTCAGGGAACCGAGGTTACGTTAGTAACCGAGTCCGTTTTTTCTCTTTTTTATCTGTAAACTAAATCAAATATATTTCAAGGATTTATTCCTTGTATGTATATATGTACTGCAGATTTTATATATATAACATAATGTAATAATATTTAGTATTTTCACATCTAGGTGGTAAAAATAGTAATTTGTACTACTGTCTGTTCAAAATAAATGAAAAGAAACCGAGCATAGTAGATTATTTTTTCCTGTTGTACCGAAATCATATCGAACCGTGACCCCCGAACCGAGGTACGTACCGAACCGTGACATCTGTATACCGTTCCACCCCTGTTATACTGTAGGAGGTCTCACAAAAGCAGACAGTCTGGATCCTAATAACCTCCTTACAACAAGCTACCTACATGATCATTCTTTAATAAGAAAGAGGCTCCGAAGCTTGATGTGGATTAAACTTCTGTGATGGATATATGGAAGATACTTAATGGATCTGTCAGTGGGAAAACCTTCCATCATCTCTTCTGTATGAGACTAGAGCCTTAAATAAAGATAAGTATGGTCGGTGTATAAAGAAAATGATCTCAGAGTGAAGGGCAGGCAATTACACTTTGGACAGTTGCCCAATAATTTTATTTTTTCATAAAAAAAAAAAAAAAACTTGCAAATTGATATGAATTCCCAGACCATCACTTATGGAAATATATATGGAGAGGAAGTTTGTTTCACCTACACTCTTCAAAACAGACAGTAACCCCTGCCCTGACATCAGCCTGTTCTCATTTTCCAGTAAAATAGTGTAAAATAATGTATTAAGATGCAAGTTTAAGATGCAAATAATTTATTACAGATGCATCTGTCCATCTGCTCAAAACAGGTCCACTCCTTTTTTTTTTTTTTTTGCCACAAAAATGATTCTCCAAGTGGCGATCATTTGCCCCAGAAGTTACTGGAGTGAAACAGCAAGAGCAGCGAGAGACTGCTTCTGTGAGAGTGATTTTAAGTAGGCACTTAGCAGATGGAGTCTAGCTACTTTGTTCTGAAATTTGCTGTATGAGACATTAACTCTGCTTTGTTAAGGCTGACTGGACTAGATTGTGTAGAGTCCTAATAGCTCAGACCCTGTCCTAAGCGTACCTAATGTCTTCTGAAAGCGTGTGTGTGTGTGTTAGAGTGTGTGTGAAAAACTTTTCTGGCTTTCAATGATTTGCTATGCATTTTAAAAAGTAATCAACAGATATTAATTTCTGTCAGGACCACCATCATCAAAGATGATTGACAATTAGCATTCAGTTTGGATTGGCGGTATGGTTCTGTTCTTGGCAAGAACTACCAGCGCATCCATGCAGCCTAGCATGGATAAGAGCAGGGAGAGCAGCAATAACCCCCCTGTAGGGTAAACCGAACAGAACCAACATAAATGTATTGCAAATATCATTAATATTCAGTAATTTAATGTATGCATTTTAGAAATTAGTCTGATTCCCTCAAAGTGGAATCAGAAGGCATAATTCTGACTGGACGAGAGGAGGTGCTGGGGATGGAGGAGAGTATTAGATATTGAGTCAACGTGAAAGCTGCTGAAAATACTGAAGGACCTTATATATGGATGCTGTGATAGGTGTCGTATCACGATAGGTAGTAGTGGATAAACTGAGAGTCAGCTGATGCGAGCTTGACTGACGTGACCTGCTAGAACTGAATCTACGCTTGATTAAATAAATGCAGCCTCAGAAGTGCAACATATGCCAAATTACTGGAAGTAGAAAAGACTGTGCTGTGAATGAAGAACTGTTGAGAGAAGAGTATGTTGGGGGAAAAATAATACAGCTCGCTGTATACCAAAATTATTTTTTTTCCCTTTTCTCTTATCTTAAGGCCTGTTCACACCAAGGACGATAACTATAAAAATAACGATGAAAATATAGTTCTAAAAATCGTTCTCAACATTAAAGAATGGCAGAGTCCACACCACAGCTATAACGATAAAGGCACAGAGAAACGATACCGTTGGAATCACTTTCAAAATTATTTTTTTCCAGCTGATGAATGATAAAAACATTGACAGCCAATCAGAATCAATCCTGCCATAACGAGCTCGAGAATTTAAAGCGGCAGACGCAGGTGCTCTTGGAATAAACAGACGATATAGTCCGCTGGTGTGGATGCTACTATAGTTATCTTTATAGTTATCGTTCTTGGTGTGAACGGGCCTTCGCTCATCAAATGCAGCAGATTTTTTATTTTGTGAAAGTTATCCTGTTTACCCTTACAATAGATGCCATTTTAATGGTGTTATTTAACCTCCTCTCAGAGAGAAATACAATATCCATTGCGTAAAAATCAATGCATGTTTGATATTTTGAACTTACTCTATACTCTAAAAAATAATGGTTCTTTATTGGTATCTACTGTATGGTTTCATAAAGAACCTTTAACAGCCACTGCACAACACACAGCTGTTTTGTTAAGGTTCTTTCCAAAATGCTTTTGTAACCTTTATTTTTATGAGTGTATCAAGACTTTATAAACCAGAAAGACAAGATACGTGTAGCGAAAACAGAAGGATAGTGCTAAGTCAAACTCAATTCATGTGTGCCTGTCTTTTTTAAACTGTGCGAGACAGAAGTGGAACGCTGTTGATCTAATGCAGGTAACCTTTAAAGCCCCTCATTATGGATAATCTCCCACCAGGATCACTGACCTTTTCCTCTCCCTCTCACTCCCCGGGGGCCCTATGGACCGTCTGATGAAAGCAATGAGAAGTCTAGAATGACTGGAGACTATAAAAAGGACCCCAAAAGCTTCATGAACATTCCTCACAACACCTGTCCTCCCCATCTTAGAGAAGATTGCAGGATGAGATACATCAGCAGAGTGGTTATCAGAGAGCATAATGTCTTACTCACCTTAGAAAGATAATGACCAGCATTTATATGTAGGCACTCATCTGCAGCATGTCAAAATTATTCGCAAGATACTGCTACATGCACCATTTCCTGTAATCCATTCACTCTATCTAGGCATTGGCTGAAAGACATTTTGTTCATGTTGAAATTTGGTTTCCATGTCACCCAGGAAGCCATTTTGTGTCTAAACTCCAAACGTCCGAAGCACCAGCACCAGTGTTTGAACAGTTAAGACACAGTAAAAGCATATTACATTTTTTTGTATTATATAATAAAATCTGAAAGCAAGTGTGATTTATTTTAAAGAAAGAGCACAAATGCATTTCTCAAGCAAAACACCATAAATGTGCCCCAATACTATATTTCTCTCATCGCAATTTATGGTTGATCGGTTGATGCCCATATCACATTGCATGGCCAACAAAATGCACTTTAATGCGTTTGTTGACTTTAAAGCGCTTCATGTTGGACTGATTGTAGAGCATGCCAGGGACATGCTGGGATTTGTAGCAGTTGTTACAGTAAACAGATGAAGGTTCTGCTGGCCAGATTTAATCAGTATAGGATCTGATACTTGGCTCTGACATCAAGATAAAGGCCTCTCCCTTTTGCGAGTTGTCTCCATGGGAACAATCTGATGGAAAGCACACGTCCAGGACCCAGCCGTCATGCCTCATTTGATCTTGTAACCATCTGTGCTAAGTGGTCTCACATTTAGCCCAAAGTTTTCATTGTCCTTAGCTGACTTCTACAAGAAGGCTCCGTGGGCTAAATCCTGGTCTTGCCAGGAGGATCAGCTGTCCCTGTTTGCAATTTGTATTTTATTTGGAAAAAATCATTACTTTTCACCACATGCGCATTATGATATCTTCAGAGATTCATTGGGATTAAGACATTAATACTTTTATTCACCAAAGATGCATTAAATGTATCAGAAGTGACAGTGAAGAACCTGCAAATCAGCACATTAGATTGATTTCTGGCTGCTGAAAATTCAGCTTTACCATCACCGTCTAGTTTGAACTTGCAATTTGCTATCAACTGCTGTCTTCACGGAAGCTTTGTGTTCAAATATTTAAATCAATATTTTGTCTCTAATTATTTACTTATGTGGCAAGTAGCCGTGTAATAAGTGAGATAATGTACATCCAGCCGGTTGTTATTGCAGAATAAGGGTGATACAAGACCCCTCTGCTTTGCGTCCTGATCTCCCTGCCGGGGGTTATTTGTGTTCAAATATTTAAATCAATATTTTGTCTCTAATTATTTACTTATGTGGCAAGTAGCCGTGTAATAAGTGGGATAATGTACATCCAGCCGGTTGTTATTGCAGAATAAGGGTGATACAAGACCCCTCTGCTTTGCGTCCTGATCACCCTGCCGGGGGTTATTCTGCTATAACAACTGGCTGGATGCACATTATCCCTTACATATATACAACCCCAATTCCAGAAAAGTTGGGACATTTTGTGTCATAAATGCCAAAAAATTAAGAATATGTTATTTGTTCATTCTCTTTAACCTTTATTTAATTGACTAAAGTACAAATTAAAAATGTCCAATGTTTTCACTGGCCAGCTAAATTTTATTTAGCAAATATAAACAAATTTTGATTTTGATGGCTGTAATACACTCCAAAAAAGTTGAGACAGAGGCATGTTTACCACTGTTACATCAACTTTCCTTTTAATTACAATGTTTAATCGTTTGAGAATTGAGGATACTAATTATTAAAGTTTTGCAAGCAAAATTGTTATCCAATCTTACTTGATGCTAGACTTCAGATGCTCAGCAGTCTGTGATCGTCATTCTCTGATTCTCCTTTTCATGACTGTTCATACATTTTCAATAGGAGACAGATCTGGACTGATCTAGCACATTCACTCTGTGTCTACGAAACCACGCTGTTGTAGCACATGAGACCCGGCGTTGTCTTGATCTAATAACCATGGACTTCCCATGAAAGACGTCATCTTGATGGCAGTATATGTCTCTGTACAATCCCAATATATGCCTCCATGCCAATAATACCTTCACACGTATGCAAGTTACTCATGCCGTTTGCACTGATACACCCGTATTCCATGACAGACGTTTGCTTTTGCATCTGTCGCCGATGAAATCTGGATGGTCCCTTTGGTCTTTGGGACTGGGAACTTGATGTCCATTTTTCCCAGAAACAAGTTGAAATGTGGACTCATCTGACCACAGCACACATTTCCACTGTCTTTTTGACTATCTAAGATAAGCTCTGGCCCAGAGAACCCCACGGCATCACTGCATAGAATTGATGTATTGCTTTCTCCTAGAGTAACACAGATTCAAGTTGCATTTATTGATGCAGCGGCAGACTGTGTTAAGTGGCAGTGGTTTTACTGAGCCCATGTGGCTATATTTAACACGGCAGCATGAAGGTTTCTTATGCAATGCCATCTGAGGGCTCAGAGATCATGCACATCAACTGAGGTTTCCTGCCTTGCCCTATACCAAGGGTGTCCAAACTCGGTCCTGGAGGGCCACTGTCCTGCAGAGTTGAGCTCCAACCCCAATTAAACACACCTGAACCAGCTAATCAAGGTCTTAAATATTTATCAGAACCTCATGCGGCAACATGGGGTTCCTTCTCTGCATTCATCACCCAGCAATTTTCATGCAGAACAACGCCCCCTGTCACACAGCAAAACAGGTAAAGCAGCTCCTTGAAGCTGAAAACATTGAAATAATGTACTGACCAGTCCAAAGTCCTGATCTAAACCCGATTGAAATTCTCTGGAAAATCTTTGGTGACAAAGTTATGGTCAAGAAACCCACTACAGTCACTGAACTGTGGAAGATACTGGAAGAAGAGTGGACCAAGATCACACCAGAGCAGTGTGAGAGACTAGTAATGTCCTGCGGCCACAGATGTGCAGAAGTCATTCAAAGCAAGGGCCTCTACACTTCCTACAAATTTTTTGACTGCTGTAACAGAAATTTTAGTTGTAATCTTTCTTTGTGTTACAATCATTGCTGTTCTCTAATTTTTATCACTGTTTTCCACAAAATAAAGTGTTTTTGTTGAAGTGCCTTGGTTATTTTGTAAAACACTGATCTACTCGCATGGTATTGCCACCACTAAAATTCCAAGTTTTAATTCCGCCACCACTCAAAATTTTAACGGTGAAGATTACATACATTATTTCTGAAAAAAATCCAGTGTTCATAAATTGTTCTCTAATTTTGATCTCCATGTATGTATGTATGTATGAATGAAATATATATATTATATACA
>NW_015555781.1:4349285-4355154 GCF_001515605.1 Sinocyclocheilus anshuiensis | reverse complement strand
CACTGTATTGAATGGTGAAGATTACATTATATATATAGTATTATATATATAGTAATTTACAGTATACAAAATTAGATGTTCAGTATACAAATTGATTTATGTATATATCGTTTTGGCCTATTTTAAATCCTTGTTATCTTACATCTCCACTCAGAGCTTTTGCTCTTCTACAATAGGATCCTGAAGCGCTTCAAACCAAGATTGTCAAAAATGTATGCTCCTGCCAAATGAGCGGCTGATGCTCACAGGCTTCTTAGCAAAATGCAAATTGAAAATCTGTTCCAGTCAATTCAAGTACTGCTAGAATAATGTGAGCTCATCTTTTATTCATGGCTATGTTTTTTTTCTTGGGCTGCTGCATGAGGGTGAGTGTCTTAACATTAGCACAGATGTCCGTTAATCCCATCGCCATGGAGGCTGGATGGGTCCCTTAGGGGAAACAACTGGAAAACATTTCACCTGCTGCCTTCCTCCCTAGTCTCGCTGTGCTTTTGATCTCACTAGTTCCTTTTGTACCTCCCATGTCATTGCTTTTTCCTTTCTATCAGTCCGGGTTCAATCTTGACACAGCTCTGCATGATAGAAACATGCGAGTCGTCGTAAATTTTCACCCTGGGGATTAAAACCAGTTGTATTGTTTCAGCTGCCACTGCTGACTCTGTACTTGATTGCATGCTAGGTATAAATATTTTATTTGAAGAAGCCATTTGTGCTCTGGTTGAGCTATTCCTCAACATGATGTCAAGTGCACCTGGACACCGAGCAAGAATTAAAATGAAATACTAGGAGCACACCTGACAAGATAGCATTTGTCTAAATTACCATATCCAACTGCATATTATTCTGATGTCCTTTGTTTCTGATATATATTCTTCTTCTGTCATGTTTCTTTTAGCTTTTTTTAACTACTGTGCAAAGCTCAGCTGCTCTAAGGGTTTGTGAACTTAAAATATGAATGTTCACGTTACAAATGAATCTTTTAAATGAGTTCTTTTCAGTGAATTGGTTGAACCAATTTACACACAGTATAGCGCTCAACTGACATCTTAGTATTGAAGTGTCTACTGAGATATATATACACTGTATTGAATGGTGAAGATTACATTATATATATAGTATTATATATATAGTAATTTACAGTATACAAAATTAGATGTTCAGTATACAAATTGATTTATGTATATATCGTTTTGGCCTATTTTAAATCCTTGTTATCTTACATCTCCACTCAGAGCTTTTGCTCTTCTACAATAGGATCCTGAAGCGCTTCAAACCAAGATTGTCAAAAATGTATGCTCCTGCCAAATGAGCGGCTGATGCTCACAGGCTTCTTAGCAAAATGCAAATTGAAAATCTGTTCCAGTCAATTCAAGTACTGCTAGAATAATGTGAGCTCATCTTTTATTCATGGCTATGTTTTTTTTCTTGGGCTGCTGCATGAGGGTGAGTGTCTTAACATTAGCACAGATGTCCGTTAATCCCATCGCCATGGAGGCTGGATGGGTCCCTTAGGGGAAACAACTGGAAAACATTTCACCTGCTGCCTTCCTCCCTAGTCTCGCTGTGCTTTTGATCTCACTAGTTCCTTTTGTACCTCCCATGTCATTGCTTTTTCCTTTCTATCAGTCCGGGTTCAATCTTGACACAGCTCTGCATGATAGAAACATGCGAGTCGTCGTAAATTTTCACCCTGGGGATTAAAACCAGTTGTATTGTTTCAGCTGCCACTGCTGACTCTGTACTTGATTGCATGCTAGGTATAAATATTTTATTTGAAGAAGCCATTTGTGCTCTGGTTGAGCTATTCCTCAACATGATGTCAAGTGCACCTGGACACCGAGCAAGAATTAAAATGAAATACTAGGAGCACACCTGACAAGATAGCATTTGTCTAAATTACCATATCCAACTGCATATTATTCTGATGTCCTTTGTTTCTGATATATATTCTTCTTCTGTCATGTTTCTTTTAGCTTTTTTTAACTACTGTGCAAAGCTCAGCTGCTCTAAGGGTTTGTGAACTTAAAATATGAATGTTCACGTTACAAATGAATCTTTTAAATGAGTTCTTTTCAGTGAATTGGTTGAACCAATTTACACACAGTATAGCGCTCAACTGACATCTTAGTATTGAAGTGTCTACTGAGAGATTGAATTATATTCTGTCATAACAAACTCAAAGCTACAAACCTCATTGTTGAGCTGAGAATATGTAAGGTCACTATTAATAAAACATCAGCAAGCAAATAAAAGATTGTACTGTTGTCATTTTTCCAATTTTAAAATAAGCTGCTTTATACAACAACTGTTTCAAAGCAGCTTCAAAGTAATAAACAGGAAAGTAACAAAATCAATGATGCAATCTTCAAAAATGAGGCAAATCCAAATATATGCTATAACATTCTGGGGATGTTGGAAAGTTCATGAATCATAAACAAATTAAATCATTATTCAGCTCAATTTAGTTCAAGTATTGTTCTCATCCGAGAGTGTCAATACCATCAAATCATTGACATTACTGAATATTAAGTGTCTTATACATCCCAACCAAAGCAATATTGAAAATATTTGCAAATTTCATAAGGTTCTTCCAACTGTTTTATCTATTCGTAACAATCTGCGAAAACTTTTACTGTAACACATTTCATATGACTTAATTCAAAATTTAAATAAGCTCTGAATTTCTGAAAAGCAGCATTAGATGTAACTTAGATAAACATTATTGTTTGTCATTAAGAGTTCCCTGTCTTGTTTTCAGCTGTTGACAAGCAAAGATTACACTGTGACATTTCTGCTGATTTGGCATATTAGCCATCTGGCATGCCCTCCTCCTGAAGACACACACGTTTGCACTGGTGGCACCAAACCCACAGCAATCCATCTCCCCCTGTGTCCTTTTAGTACACAGCTGAAAATGATGCCTGTTGACTAATGGTGTGCGTGCCTTCCTTTAGTTAGCACTAAATAACCCCCTGATTGATCGGCTCCCTGCCGAACGTCTAATGATATCATTAGAAATATTCCAGCTTTTCACTGTTGTTTTTCCTGTACTTCTTCACAGGGGTTATCTGGTCATGTTGCCGCCAAAGCAAACAGTGTATTAGGAATCATTCCAATGTGCTGATTTATTATCAAAGGTTCTTTGCACACACACACGCGCACACACAAACTCTTACTGATATAGACTGAGCTGAATTGAGAATTTTAACTAAGAAGTTGAACTGCGTTTGGTGTGAGAACTGAATCATACATTGATTCATAAGTGTTGTTTGAATGAATTTATGGAGGTTTTCAGAGTTCATTTGAAGTGAGTAATTTGAATTGAACTTCACGAGTCATTTATATGGTTCAGAGTTTTATTTGGAATATCCAGCGCTGTTTGTAAATCAATTTTTGTGCCCTGATATTGAAATACATTTTGGGAAAACTTATGTATGAATAGTTGTAATGAAATAGTGTTTGACAGTTTATCAAAGTTAAAAGAAAATTTCGGAGAACTTGAAAAGAATACATTATTAATTGTTAACGGGTCATATAGTCAACAGTTATTTGTGCAACTTAACTTGGAGTAGGGGCGTCTCACTTACACTGTTTTGGTTTTGGAGGGTGGGAATGTGAATGATTTTACCTCACATGAACAAACTTCAGGGATCCACCATACTGACACCTACTTACCTGAAGCCTACTTTCCTTATTCCTGTAGTATACAATACAATAGTATAAGCTAAAACATATACACACACAGTGCATACTGAGACTAAAAGCACTGGAGTGGGGACTAAGATCCTTTCACTTCTAGGTCTTCCAAGGACACATAGTAATTTTCCCCTATTCAAGGCGGGACTTATAGTCTTGTTACATTCAGTATGTTTCTTTAATTGGAATGCAAGTAACCGATTAGGACAAATATTCAGTCTTTTTATGTTTTTGTAAATCCTACACTCATGACCTCGATCACCAGCAGCGGAGAGAGCATGTATACAGTTACAGTCAGCAATTACCATGGAAACATGCAATAAAGGACACAGGAGCAGTGGCAAAGTACAATTGTGAAAGAAAGAAAGAAAGAAAGCAAGCAAGTACCAATAATTTAAGCCATTCTGAAAACTGTGTGCTTCAGTGGTATGAGACAGGCTTTCTGGGAAAAGCCAAGGCATTTATAACTCAAGTTAAATCAAATATATTGTCATTCATCTCATTACAGTGCAAGTTTTGGGAGAAAGGAAATGCACAGGAGTATTTTACAACAATGTCAATCATTCCAAGCTATTACCTCCATCTGATTAGGTGCTGACTCGCAGCTTTACATGCCCTTTTGTTACCCTTGAGGTCCAGTCTCATGCTGCTAAACACCACTAGGATACATCATTTCAATTTATTTCTGCAGCTTTCAAATCATTGCATTAATGCTACACTGAAAGAGTAAGTGTGACTGATTAAGAGTTGACATATGTCTCACAGTACGAATGAGAGTTGATAATGGGAACAGTATTTTGCCATGGCATGTTACATTTAAAGGCTTATGGCAATTGTGCATTGAGTTTCTTAAGCAAGTATAAGCCATTGAATTTCTTTATATTGTGCTCTGAGAATTTCATACAAAAAATATGAATTTAAGCTTTTTATTGTTGTTAAACAACCCTGCAGATCTCCTTTTTGGGCAAGATAACATTAGCCTCTAAGCAACTTGACTTCAAATTTTGTTTTAGCTGTGTGTGCATGAGGAAAGTTGAGCTGGAGGAAGTTTGCTTTGCTATCACCTTGTTAGTGCTCCCTACTGACATCACACACACACTTAAATATTTGCCATTTGCACATGCCCTAGGAGACCGAGGAGATTTTTGAGTTGCAGGTGCAAAGTAAATTACATAAATGACCTGCTGCCCAGAAGAAACAAGAAAACCAACATGTTGTCCTTAAAAACTGTGCTACTAGAATCTTAATTGCCAATTGAATAGGCAAGGATTTGAATGACTATAACGGCAGATGTGTGAGCATGCAGCAGTGGACTGAAAGTCAAAAACACTGCTATTAGGCAAGGATAAATGAGGAACAAGATTTTATAGACCAGACAAATTGCCAAAGTACACTGAAATCTCGAAGGAGGTTTGCTGTTGATGTTAATTGTTAGGTTAAAAGGAGGACTGGCCAAGAATAAGCATTTAAAATTTGAGCAGGTGTTTCCAAATAATTAATGTCCTTCTACCATATGGATGCAGAAACTTTAAATGGTTCAGATGTGCATAGTTCAAAAAGTTACAACAAGCTCTAAAACTGCAGTCAAGCTCATATAAAGAGCCGCATATGTAATTACAAGTTGTCATATATGTAATGTCTGATTACGTTTCTTAGGGAATTAATTATTATTAATTCATTCAGGTTTTGAAAGGCCTCGAATCTGAAAATTCGAAGTCCACCTGATTAGAACTGATTTCAAATTTTAATAGTTTACACCTTATCAATGGTCGTCCAGCGAGACGTTAATGTCCGTGTATCTTAATCTGACTGTGTGTATTTTCCTTGGCCACAGGTCAATACAATTATGATAATTTGTAAGCTCCTAGCGAGGTAACGTGATCTTGGCAAGGTTTGACTTTAAAATTATACGACACCAGACAATGATTCTTTATAAATGAAACATGAATTTATTGGCTATTCTAAATTACATTGACCTAAGCTAAGACATGCACATACACATACATACAGTCTCTGAAGAATGAAAATGATGTTAAGTTTTTGGAGTTCTCCTGAGAGTTCCTTTGCTTGGCTTTAGACTTTGAAATTCGGCGGTCGCAGAGTTTCAACTGAAGTGTTTGAGTTCTGGGATCTCGCTTGTGCGATGTTACGGCATGGGAGCGCTTTGTCGCGG
>NW_015555781.1:4346836-4348769 GCF_001515605.1 Sinocyclocheilus anshuiensis | reverse complement strand
AGCTGTTGAATCTGTGTTGCAGTGGGGTTTTGATCCGCGGCGTAAGTCCGTCCCACAGGTCGCTGTTCCAGTCAGATAGTGGCTGCGGGGCTTAGCCACGCCCCATACTGTTCCTTATCATGCATGAATCACATGCTTCCAGTGAGGTGTATTCCTGCAAGTATTAATAACTTCTTATAAAGTGTCGTACAACACACAATGTTCAAAATACCACATTTTAATTCATACCAAGGTTATTTAAATATCATGACCATTCCCACAAGCCTAAACTTCGCATATCTGGCATACACAGAGTACCTTTAATCACTTTATCTATAAAAAAAGGTTATAAAATATCGATTAAACTTCATAGGTTACAATAAACACATCAAACAGAAAGCATATTATTTGGGAGTATATTGCTCCGATACTTTAAATGATTTTAAATGATTGTCTTTCAAACTTGGTCCATGCAATGTTCTGTTTCTTTTGTTGTAAGAGAAGTTTGTAAGGGTTTCAGACAGTGGCAGGAAGCAGATGGTCAAACGTCATGTGATAGTCATGCATCGATCCCGTGTTGCAGGCCTGAGGGCATTAGTTCATTTACTTCCTGTGCCTACACTGGTTTCTATACATTAGCGATCACGAGGTATTTTCAGTCCTGATACAAAAGATCTCTGTGTTATCTCCTGATTGGATTAGTTCGAAGCCTCATGATGAGTTGATTCAGTGGCATATCAGTGTCCATTCATGATAGAAATCCCTACATATATCATATGTCAAGTGCATATAGCTTTTAATTTTTTCATACGGTTTCAAATGTGCAGATAGAGATGCACATTACGTTTATAGTCTACTGGTATTTAAAGGGAAAGTTCACCTAAAAATGAAAATTCTCACTGATGTCATTCCAAACCTGTTTGACTTTCTTTCTTCATGAAACAAAGTACATATAAAGACATCTTTACACAGCTGAGTTAAGGCTGCTCTGTGACTGCTCAGACTACAGTGTAAAGATGCAATGCCGCATATAAGCCAGCCATATTAAGCCCATTTAGACCACCTCAGCCACTAACATTAAAATATACAGTACAGTTGTAATAGCAGTCTGTGTAAGGACACCTAAATGCCACTTCAAAAGCGCTTCTACCACCTTTGCAGTGTAAAAACAAAACAAAATAAAAAATCTTTTTATCCCACAGAACAAAGTCATAGGCTAAGGTTTGGAATGACATGAGGGTGTATAAATGATGACTGAAATTTCCCTTTATATTTATGGTCTCGGTTATAGATATGCAATTGCGTTGGTGACCGTTAAAGGGGTGGTTCATTGCGATTTCACTTTTTTAACGTTAGTTAGTGTGTAATGTTGCTGTTTGAGCATAAACAATATCTGAAAAGTTACAAAGCTGAAAGTTCAATGCAAACGGAGATATCGTCTTTTAAAATTCTGGCAGTTTAATGCCTACAAAAACGACTGGTAGGGACTACAACAAGTTACTTCCCGGGTTCATGACGTAACAAACCCAGATAAACCCCGCCCTCGGGAAACAGCAACAAAGGGGGCGAGGCCATGCTGCGCTGCTTTAGAGAAGAGGAAGAAAAAACTAGAGGTGCACGTAAAAATCTATTCATATATGAATTGCAAATCTGTCTTCTAATGATTCTAATGGATTCACAAGTTTCAAAATCAATGTTCTAATGCAGAGGTTCTTAATACTGTTCCTCGCATCCCCCTGCTCTGCATCTCTCTCTCTCTCTCGCTCTCTCTCTCTCGTGCTCTCTCATTCAGCTCAGCTCCAGCAATGAACTGTTACAACTATACACTTATTTTCACATAGCTATGAGAAGCATTAAACATGGACGCGCGTGCAGTTGTCGTTCTGTATTAAAGCTTTAATCAGGATAAAACTATATATTAAAAGCTAACATAAGCAGTAGCATTTACAAATAA
>NW_015555781.1:4342250-4346638 GCF_001515605.1 Sinocyclocheilus anshuiensis | reverse complement strand
AAAACATAGGCCTACCATTAAAAGCCGTGCTTGCACAGGTTCTGCACGATCCTCTTCAATAATATCCTCTGCTTCTCAATCGGGTTCAAACTGATAAGCGATATTAACGACGCCGTTGTTTACAATACAACCGGAGCACATGCCGCTGAGGTGAGAGGCGGGGTGTTTAGACATGCACTAGAAGCGGTTTAGCCAATCACAACACACTGGGCTAGCTAACCAATCAGATCCCATCGCCTATTTCTGAGGGAGGGGCTTCATGAAAGCAGGAAATGATCAAGTTTGGCCAGTGGCCAAATGTTTTCTCTTAGTCAGTACTAACCTCTGACTGTAATTAAGCTTACCCTTTATATTCTGCATGAGATTGCTGCTGGCTCCGATAAGAGGAGGGGAATTTAAATCAGATCTGATCTTTACGGACCATAGATTTCTTGTTTATCAGGGCTGCTAGTTTAAGAATGTGCAATGCTGGAGTCTGGTGTTTTCAACAGAACCCTGAATCTATAGGGGAGCGTGTGCATAATGTTTTGTGAAGTTACTTTCTGAGTTTTGCTCCTCTGGTGTTAATTTTGCGAATGTGAATCTTTGAGAAGTGTGGCTACAGCACATGGCTCAGATTTAGCAGTTCATAGTATATATTTACCATCTAACCTCTATTTTTTGTGGTGACTGCCCATTTAATGTGTATTGGCTCTCAAGAGGATGTAGTTTTGTGCTGGCGCTGACTGTGGCTTACTCTGCAGTGATTAGTCACAGCTGAATGTGTGTGTTTGAGGGGAATAAATAACCCGGTTGGTAATTCAGGTCACATCAGAATCACTCTTTACAAACACACACACACATTCTGAGCAGCATCATGGCTAGGCAGCACTGATTACCAAAACAACTGACCAAAGGAAACTTTCAAGCAATTGTATTAGCTCCAGAGAGGCAATGACACTACATTGTGCACAAAAAACTGAATTTAAGACACTCCCCCACATTTTATGTAACATTGTCCGTGTTTCCATCAACAAAGGTTATCAAGCTCTCTCTCTTCACATGGGTTATGTGTTATGTCACCGGACACAGATGTTTTTGTGAGGTGGTAATGAGAGAGCCGGATTGAAACATTCAGGCGGTTTCAGGGAGAGAGAATGAGGAAAAGAGAATGGGAGGAAGAGGAAGGAAAAAATATCACACTGTGCAGAAATTCTGTAATGATTTTATTGCTTTTCTGAAAACAGGAAGCAGCTGAATGTGAAATGTGCCACTTGCGCAGTGATTTGAAAAGGTCAGAGATGTTGGAAGCTTGCTTGTGCTGCTGTGTGCACAGCGAGATCGAGCAACTTTTCTCTCCTGACCTTCCAGTAGTGGAAAGGAATAATCTCCCAATCACAGTAGGCTGCCCAACACCAATAACATTTCACTATTGTAGGAAATCTCACCTCGGAAATCTCCTCAAGTCAGGACTGCTTGGCCCTGCAGCTATATTTATGTATCTCTTTGTAAGACAGAACCTGCTGAATGAATAGATGTACATGAAATGGAAAGATGAACAGACAGGCAGTTAAAAATTAAGATGTCAAGAAACAAAAGTTTTATCAGCATCTGCACTGAGACTGAGAATCGCATTTATTTTTTACAGCCACTTTAAGTGCCTTTCCCCTTTTGTGTCTCAGAGATCTGATAACATAGTTGGAGAGGCTCCGGTAAATCATTGCTAATAATTTGTGTGGCACCTCTTTGCTCCCTGGTGGAGCTGGTCTGGGAGAACACAACCAGGCAGAGCTGTAAAGAGCCCTGGGAGTGGCTAAGATTACAAGCCTGCAGAAGAGTCAGAGAGCAGTGCCAGCAGCTCTAACACTTCCAACCTTTCTGAGATTGATCCTGCATGATTGCTGTTTTCATTGTTTGCTTTCTTGGGGTATGACTATATACAATGTCTTTTTGCCCAGACTTGAAAAACCTGACCTTAAAAATACATGTCAATAACAACTGCATTATTTATTTTGATTGAAAAAAAAAAAAAAACCACATTTACTGGCACCATACATTTCTCAGAGATGATTCCAGACTCACAGTGTAGTGGTCCAATCAGAGATTAACATTTCTGTCTGATACTGAAGTTGCATTTAGACTGCCATTCAAAACTTTTTGGTACGTTTTTTTTTCCTCAAGAAAGTTACAATAAAGGCATTTTTTCCCCAAAAGATGTATTTATTCATTTATATTGTTGCAAGATTTCTACAAATAAGTGCTGTCCTTATGAAATTTCTACTCAAATGTATCACAGTTTCCACCAAAAAATATTAAGCAGCACATCTCAGATAAATGCAGCTTTGGTGAAAAAAATTTCAAAAACATTTAAAAATCGTACTGACACCAAACTTTTGAACGGTATGTGTATGTCACAGTCAAATTAAACTTTTCACTTCAACAATTCATTTTTAGATTTGAAATAGACTCCAAATTAGAGGCTCAAATTTCTGTGATTTTCTTTCTTTAGATTTTTAAACTACTCTACCTCAGTGTATAGAAAACTTTTATCAAAAGGCATTTGAAGCCCTACTTGTCCTTCAAAGTCTTGAGACTTGACTTGAATTCTATATCAGACACATTTACACATGTCTGAATACAGTTCTGTTCCTAAAATGTCACTTTTGTGGTTAGTGTTAATGTCAGATATACAGTATAAATAAATGTTTAACAAACACTTTTATCCAAACTGATTTATTACAGGAATAACCTGGAGAAACCTGTCTTGCTCAACAGCACGGTAATAGCTTTTGGTTCCTTGCTGGGATTAAACAAGTAAAATTATTGCTATTATCCCTGAGCATTTACTATTACACCACAACACATCTGATCTTGATAGCTCTATAGCACATGGTTTCTCTACTCCGGTGCTTCATTAGTCCTAACCCTACCTGGTCTCATGGCAAAAACATACCTGGGGACACTTTTTCACGAGACGTGAAATACGTACCAATAAGTACATATCACTGCAGTTTCCAAAAGAGATGAACACTAAAGACAGTAAAACTCTGACACCTTTTATTCCTTTTCACACAAATTTACAGAGTTTCGATTAATAAAGCGTAATTTTCGCCACATTTACTTGAAGAATATTATGTTAAGACTTCAAAACAATTTTAATATGCTGGGAGATTTGAAAACTGATGCTTTTGAATGTTAGCATCACACATATCCAGCTTCATATCTGTGGGTTTTCATCGACGGTAGGTTTGTTCGGTAGCACACGGAGTACGGAGACGTACTTGAGAGGTGAGGAGCTCTGGTTCGAATCCTGTGTAACTTCATTTCGACAAAACAGTTCAAATCTGCATATAAGGAATTATGAATGGAAGTTCAAATGGCACGGTTGCATCAACAAATGCATTTTATATCAGTTTTGCATTTGTCAACACTATTGGGTAGGTTTAGGGTTCGGTTTGGTGTAGGGCATATTCCCAACACGATAGAGCATTAACTTTTAGCATCAGTCCCCGGATATTTGAATTCTGAACCGCCACGATACGTACCTGAAGCAACGTAATAAAAACACAGCAATACACAGCAATGCCAGGGTTCACGTATTGAACCCATGTTTTAGCGCCACTCAGTGGACATTTCTCTTTGAAACTGCGGCAAAACGTGCAGTAAGGTACGTAAAAACGGTGTTGCAGAAAAGTACCCAGAGGTACGTATTTTTATGAGACCAGGTTGTCGTAACCAGTCTTGGGCTAGTTACTCCAAAAATGTAATTTATTACTTGTTACTAGTTACTCCTTTCAAAAGTAATATTATTATTTTACTTATTACTATCTGGCAACAATTAGTTACACTACCAGTTACATTATTTTTCCTTCACGCCCAACTCAAGTTGTATCTTCATCATAAAATTCTTCTAAAATGTTACTAACAATATATTTCTACCTCATCATTTGACCAAAATCTACATTGGATCACAGTCAAAAGTTTTTACAAACACTCAATGGTGATTGATAGTGATAGTTTTAAGTAAAAGTGTTGTATTGTCATGTGTAGCTTGAAGCTAATTGTAGCTAAAATTTCTCTGTTACCCAAATATGATTATATTTCATTAAGTATTTTATCAAAAGAAATCACATACGTTCATAGGATTTTTAATTATAGTAATATCATTTATATCGGGATCAGAGGGATGTGGGTGAGCAAGCCATGTAATGCCAGAGTAAAGTAATGCCACAACTTACACATATGTGTTCAGATCACCTTTTTTTCATGACAAAATCAGGGTAATGGCAATATTTCCATCCCTTGAATGTAAGCTTTTCCATATTCCAAGCTTTCCTGATGCACTGGTGACTTCATGTGCCGGAGCGAGTCGTGAAAATTATGAAAATAAATCTAGGAATTATTGGATT
>NW_015555781.1:4339921-4342074 GCF_001515605.1 Sinocyclocheilus anshuiensis | reverse complement strand
TCTGAAACGCCTTTGGAGACGGCTTATGGTAGAGAAATGAACATTCAATTCACGGGCAACAGCTCTGGTGGACATTCCTGCAGTCAATTCCTGCATGCCAATTGCACGCTCCCTCAAAACTTGCGACATCTGTGGCATTGTGCTGTGTGATAAAACTGCACATTTTAGAGTGGCCTTTTATTGTGGCCAGCCTAAGGCACACCTGTGCAATAATCATGCTGTCTAATCAGAATCTTGATATGCCACACCTGTGAGGTGGATGGATTACCTCGGCAAAGGAGAAGTGCTCACTAACACAGATTTTGAGAGAAATAGGCCTTTTGTGTACATAGAAAAAGTCTTAGATCTTTGAGTTCAGCTCATGACAAATGGGGGCAAAAACAAAAGTGTTGCGTTTATAATTTTGTTCAGTGTAGTTACTAGTAACTTGCACACTGGTCCTAACTGATGTATAGCTATTATAACAGCTTAACAATAGCCAGGAAGATATTGTATTACTGAGGTGTGAAATTCTAATAAAACAGACTTAGTCTAAACATATTTTGTCTGGTTTATTAAGGCTGTTTTTCTCCAGGAAATGTCATATTACAAAAACAGGAATACAAACTAGTAACAAAAAGTTTTTCTGATATCTGAAATAACCAGGATAGTTCTAGAGGTTCTAGTCATGCTGCAAACAGCAATCTCTATCTGAAAATCTGATTTTATTATGGTTGATGCACTTGCTTTTTTCCACTGGCAGGGCACCAGGTAGGCAGTGATTGCAATAGATTGAAAAGTTGTCATACAGTATATTTTTGCTGCCTGCACTGATTCTATCCACCAGCAAGATCACAAAGCACCCATGACATTTTAGGTGACATATTCACACTTCCTCCAGCTGGCTCATTCTTGATTGAAGACACTTTTTCCTTGCCAACCTCTTGTATCAGTCCAGAATCAGACAGTTGTCTTGGTCATATGACATCTGTGGTGGTGCCACAAGGGCAGCAGTTGGCCAAATAAGGGTTTTTCTTTCGAATGAAGTTTTCTCTGTATGATGACGTGTAGTAATGATTTGAATCTTTAGTGTGAGTGAATGAGCAATGCTTGGTTTCCATCACCATGCTGTATAATTTTTTTTTTAGAATTTTAAATGTGAAACTAGAGATTATGCCAATTCCAGTTTGGATGCAGCCTCTTATGAAGATGATTCCAGCACCTGTGAAGAGATGACTCCAACCCCTGTGAGGATTTCAGATGATGATGCCAACTTTGAATTAACATAAAATCTGCCAAATTTTCCTTATGTTATAATCATGACACAATACCCTCTGGTAACAGATCACTCCTAACTGTAATGTAGAAACATCCATTTTCTGGAAAACTGTTTTGAAACGATATGCATTGTGAAAAGCGCTATACAAATAAATGTGAATTTGAACTGAATTGAAAGACTGTAAAAATGCTACAGTAAAAACCTGTTGATTGCTTAACGGTAAGTTCCCTTACTATATACATTGAACAACTATATAAATCTATAATATAATAAATCTAATGGGACATTTCATGTAATTTATGTAATTAATTCATGTAAACAGTAAAATAATGTTAAATGTACAGTTTTTGAAAGTGAAAAGTCATCTTATAATTTACCATTATTTGACATTCCCAGGATTCCCTGGCAATTTCCATTAATTTAAAGTAATTACAGAGTGTATCTTCTTAGTTTTCCCCCCTTCTTCAAGTTATGTACATTAGTTTTGTTTCATCTTATGTTGTTCTTTTTTTTTTTATTATCAGTGGTTATCAGTGAATTACACAGGTACGAACCCGATTTTAGTACTTCAATAGGTTGGTATATTAACATTACATCAGTTGTAATAATTTTTTTATTATTATTCAAATTTTTTACTTTAAATGTAGCATTAGCGGAATGCTTGCACAGAAACAGTTATTTTTGTCTGCTCTGATTTAGTCGAATCCAAAATCTACAATTTGACACTCATGATAGCGTGGATTGCGTCTTCCTCCTAGCTTTCCTTAAATCGTTGTTATCTGTCTTGTCGTTCACTCCCTTTGAACTTAAACTCTTCTTTTGTTCTTATCTTTCACCCATTCATTTTGTTCCTCTATCTCGGCTCACCCCCTCTAGTCCCCCCCCCCCCCCCCCA
>NW_015555781.1:4334867-4339911 GCF_001515605.1 Sinocyclocheilus anshuiensis | reverse complement strand
CCTTGGCCCCCCCCCCCCCAATCTTCCTTAATGAGTTCATTTTCAGTGGCTTTACAGCAAGACAGACTGCTGTGGCATCCTGCTGGTCACCCACACAGTGTTGAACAGAGCCAATAAGCTTCATTCTGTCTTTATGTACTATATATTGCAGCATGTCACAGATAGTCATAACATCGTATGTTATTACACAGAGGATTAGGTCACCTGACACATACAAATGATTTAACATTAATTAAGCTTCTCTGTGAAAGAAACAGAGGTTGTAGTAGTGTCGGTTCAATATATTCTACCATCTAAATGTGTGGATGTTTAAGTAGTCTTTTATGATATTCAAACAAACCCTTATGTAAAATGAATTCAGCATAAAAAGTTGCCATGGCGATGAAGCGTTCCTACTAACTCCATTGACACAAATATGAATATGAATTTTTGTAGTCAATGTGTTAAATTGTTAAGTTGCTTTTTAAGGAAAGAAAACGGAATCAACGTTAAAGTGTTGGGTTCAGCAATTTGCGTGGATGACACTCAATTGTATGTGCATATAAGAGGTAGACTTCTTTAGCAGCACTTTTACTCATCTGTAAATCTGCAATAATTTTTTTTTTTTAAATAACAGCTTTCTTTACACCTTATCAATTCTTACATGTTTAAAGATGAAAGCAGGCGATCTTGTTTGCAGGTTACATATCCCAGATTGCGACAAGTACAATTTCAAAAAAGTCTAATTCAAATGATTTCTTCAAAACACTGATCCATTCAGGAGCAAAATGAGTAAGTCTTTGAATCAATGATTAATTCACTCAACCGATTTGTTCAGGAATTAAACAAGTTGTTGAAGCATTAATTCAATCAATTTGTTCAAGAAAGACATGTTGGTTCTTTAAACAACCTGCCTTCATGAGTGAGTCATTCATTCATCTGATCGTCCAAAATCATTGATATATTCAAGAACAAAAAAATTTTACCGAACCGATTCATTCAGGAACAAAACTTATTATTAGTGAGTAACTGAATCATTCACTCAACCGATTCATTCAAAAACATTGATTCTTTCTGGAACAGAACACCGCTACTGTTTTTATTTCTCTATTTATTTCTCTATTTTCGCTGGCGGAGCACAAGTACACCAGTAACCGGCAACATTGTGTCTAAAATGCAAGTTACTCTAATAACTTGTTGTTTATTGAACTGTTTTATAAAGCAGCTGTCTGTTTATCAGCACATATTCACAACCATGTCTGACAGTAGACCAGTGAGTCCATCATCTTTTCACAACAATAAGTGTGAAACATGGCCTTGTGTGTGTCCCAGCACATACAGTACAACAACAGTGTGAACTAGCCTGAATGTGAGGTGAATATCTGCCTGCTGCTCTCTAATCAACACAGTGAATGTGCACTGATTGAGACGGCCACCTCTCCTTTTAAAGTCAGCTGATTGTGTTTCCAGGTGATTACCACCACACACACACACACACACACACACACACATCATGGTGATGACTTGCTGCTTTCTAATTTGGTCTTGATGGACAGCCACACCTCCCTCCATCATTCTCAGTATCTCCTTTCTCTTATATCGTCATGTGCAAACAACCTACTCAATAGGATCTGAACATTGTCTAATAGATGAGTGTGGATGACATTGAGAGTACGTGCTATTTCGATCCCCCTCTCTGTTCCCCTCCTGCACAAACACTATTCATTTCCTTTCCTGTCTGATGAGGCATGCCTCTTCCATTAATTTCTATAGTCTGCTGCTTTTAAAGCAGTAGGTCTGTGATCTGGGGTAAAGCCATTTCTCACATCAGACACGTTTGGTGACGCCTTGATTAAAAAACTCATAGAGCAGACTGAGGTCATCGATTACTAGTGTTATTGGAGTCATCTTTATTCAGTGATGTTATTGATCACCTTGACAAAATGCATCTCTTCTTTTTTTTAAGTATTGACCAATTTGGCTGTCATTTAAGCAGTGCTTTGTGCATTGTTTCAGTTTTTTTCCTGAAATTCTGAGATTTCCGAGACTTGTCTTGGTAAATTGAGCGACGTCTGAAAGAATCTCAGTCATGCCTTATTCTAGAGTGAATTGTATGTAAATTAGGGAGGAGAAATCTGTAGAGAAATGGCTGTTCAAGCTCTTCTCCCTTGATTTATCACAGCAAATGAGGAGCTCCTCAAATCATGCATATTGGTGCTTCAGTGCACATTAACACCTAATAGTACATCTCTTTTTGCATTGTTTTGATATCCCTACTCCTTATGTTTGACAGTAATACTCCCATTGTGCAAATACTCCTACACAGCATTACCAAACTTTTTCAAAAATACATTTTTTTTTTTAAATTGCAAGCATTTGTATGTCTTTTACTCCACTATATAGCTTGCTCTGCATAGCCAATTGACTGCTATCTGCCATTTCTCTAAATTATAGTTTGTGACTGCACTATGCATATAGTATGCATAGTGCAGTACCACAGAGGCCGTCTGTTGATAGTGGGAAAAGAACACTAATGACACAGTTTGGCAAGGTTGTGTGTGTTTCTGCTCGTTTATTTCAAGAATGGCTTTGTTGTTTGTAATAATGCTGCCTCATAACAGGCTACAAACAGTAAGCAAATCCCTTTCATACTGATTTCTGACACTTTCAGGAATCTGGGATAGATCAGATTGTCAGGCTATCCCCGTGTCTGTTTTAGTGTGTGCATGTCTATGCATGAGGCTGCAGTCTTCTTGGCTTCAAGAGATATATATATAATAATATATATATGAATGTAATATAAGTGGGGTAGCTAGTGTGTAGCTGACTATGTAAATGCGATTTTGCATTGTTTAGCTTCAATGCTGAGATCACACACTTGCGAACAAGACAGGCTTGGATAATGTCATAAGAAAAAAGCCATGGCGGAGCTAAGCACAAACATTTTTATATTTGTACATTAAAGTATTGTTTGTTTGTTAAGCCATTGGCTGTTAGGTAATTTTAAGTCCTTCTATCTTTGTTTGGACAATTGGTTTCTATAGTATTGACAGCATCTCATAAAAACAGCCAAATATCCAGTGATGCAAAGTGATGTTAGGTATTTTACATTTTTAATTGCTTTGATAGTATAGACTTTAATTTACATGATTCATGTAATTCATAACTGAATGTGACATCTTACAAATTCAAGACCTCTGTCTGTGTCTATGTATAATTCAGTATTATTTCAGTAATACTTCATATGCAGTAGTCCTGTTTGTTTGTGGCCAGTGACTATGAATGTGTGAACATGGCTCTCAGTAAAAAGACACTGACCTTGTCAAGCTGAGAAGTTTATATTCATCAGCACTCTCACATGCACAGGTATTTTTATCAGAGTCAGGACCTGTAAAGCGAGGAGAGTGTTGCGTAAGTCAATTGTGCATCTTTGTCATACAGTACAGTTATTTATTTGTTGATTTATTCATGTATTTTTTTTTTTTTTTGAGGAAAGAACCTAAATGCTGGTAGACATGTAATACTGTGGCTGAATTTAGTATTTGTTTGGTTCTAGTAGAGGGTTTGAGTGTTTGGCCCTCAGGTATGGTGTCAAATTCAATCCATAGTTCTTTGAATGAGGGTTGGACACTCTCATTAGTGAGCTGCTGCATGGCCTCTTCTCGCTGTAGAACCCATTTTGATTTTTGGGAAAGTAGATCGCACAGTGGGGCTCCGGAAGTAAAAATCCCATTTAAAATTTCCATGAAGAAATTGATTTTTATTTTCAAGCTTTGAACACATTCCTGCCATGCATTTTTAAACAGTAGAATATACTTCAATAGAAGCAAACAGTAAATTATTTTTAAAATGTGTAAGTGTAAGTAAAAGCTGCCTTCCAATTAATTGTTAAAATTTTTTTCCTAATTTTTAAATATTTTTTTTGCTTCGTATTAAATGTTGAAATGTTGTTAATCTCTGTGCTTGTTGGTTCCCTCGATACTACACTCGTACTGCGTCTGCTTAGACGCATATGGGAAAAAAGTCTTTTTTCTCCTGAACTGAAGCCTTTTCATTTACGCAGTGAAACTGCACGGCCATTGGTTCGTGCAGTGCTTAAAAAACGAACCAATGGCTAGGCAGTGGAGCTGCACGAGCCTATGGCGACGAAGCCCGGCAAGGCCAGCCAAAGCCCGCCAGAATGGGCGGGGCATCTGGCTATATAAGCGGGTGCTCGCCACAGGATTCTCAGATTTCTTCTCTTCAATGACGACTCTACGTCCTCAAACTGATCCGAAGCCGCTCGCCGTTGACACGCCTTCGCAGCTGGAATCTGGACCTCTCAGCACGGCTGACCTGCTTCTCCGCCGCTCCAGCAACGCAGCAGTTCCGGTCCGGTTCCCCTGCCGCCATCCGGTGATATCTAAAAGAGCTTCTAAAAGAGCAAATTGGCGTTGTTGCAAATGCCACGCCGTTACTGCGGTTCATGCGGATCTCCCCTGCACGCCGATGACGGCCACACGGAGTGCGTTTCCTGCTTGAGGAAATCCCATGCGGAAGCTGCGCTCACGGGAGCTATTTGCTCCCACTGCGAGAGCTTCAGTCTCGCCTCTCTCCGCTCATGGATCGCTTTCCCCCCCCCCGCCTCTGTACTGCTTCTTCATCCGCCCTCACTTCCATCGACGGCGCTGAAGAAAAGGGGTATGATAAGCCACCTCCCCTAGATGAGTCAGTGGCCGCTCACCCGTCCAAGCCGAGTAGGACCACCCCCCCACGCCCTCCCGTTTTCTTCCTCCCAGGGACCTGTGAGGAAAGAACAGCGGGGCAAAGGGGTCGAGCGACCGGCTACGAGCGAGCCCACGCCGGCCCAGATCCCACGTGCCTCTTTCTCGCCCCAGAGAGAGTATTCCCCCGTCCTTTTCTCCCGTTCTGATCAGCGTCCCTCTGCTGGTGCGAGCGACCTGATCTCATTCGGGGGAAGTGAGGACGAGCTGCTTGATGACAGCATGTCATTAGCAGCGTCGGATGCAGAGGAGCTGTTGGGCTTGGTGAATGACCCCACCCCCTCGCCATCGTCCGCGCCCAG
>NW_015555781.1:4334470-4334775 GCF_001515605.1 Sinocyclocheilus anshuiensis | reverse complement strand
GATCGGGAGATCGATGGCCAGCCTTGTGGTGCTCGAGCGCCATTTATGGCTGACGCTGACAGAGATTAAGGACGTGGATAAGATCCCCTTCCTCGATGCTCCAGTCTCGCCCAAAGGCCTTTTCGGCCCGGCGGCCGAAGGATTAGCTGAATGCTTCACGGAGGCACAGAAATCGTCCCAGGCTATGCGACATTTCCTGCCTAAGCGCTCCAGCTCTGCTGCTGTCTCAGATCGCCCAAAATCTGCACCGACTCAGCAGCCTGCGAAACCAGCGCCTGCCACCCCCGCTGATCAGCCCGCTAAAG
>NW_015555781.1:4318950-4334386 GCF_001515605.1 Sinocyclocheilus anshuiensis | reverse complement strand
TCAGCTGGACAGGCGGCTTCGGCGCTTCATTCAATGGCGGTCCTCCAGGTCTTCCAGGCCAAAATCCTCGAATCCTCCGATGAGTCTGGCCTGGACCCCGTTACCCTCAGGGAGCTGAGGAGCGCAACCGACCTGGCTCTGTGTGCCACCAAGACCACCGCTCAGGCGATCGGGAGATCGATGGCCAGCCTTGTGGTCCTCGAGCGCCATTTGTGGCTGACGCTAACAGAGATCAAGGACGCGGATAAGATCCCCTTCCTCGATGCTCCAGTCTCTCCCAAAGGTCTCTTCGGCCTGGCGGTCGAAGGATTCGCTGAGCGCTTCGCGGAGGCACAGAAATCGTCCCAGGCTATGCGACATTTCCTGCCTAAGCGCTCCAGCTCTGCTGCTGCCTCAGCTCGCCCAAAGTCTGCACCGACTCAGCAGCCCACGAAACCAGCACCTGCCGTCCCCGCTGTTCAGCCCACTAAAGCGCAGCAGACGCGAGGACGCTCTCGCTCGGCCAAATGCTACCCTCTTCCTAAGCGCCAGGGACCCTGACCCAAGATAGCGTGGACCCGGCACCTCAGGTGCCTTCTTGATCTGCGAGATAGGAACACAGGACCCTCCTCCTCAGCCACCTGGAGTGCCTGGGACTCAGGGTCAATTTTGCCAAGAGCTCATTGTTTCCCAGCCAGCGAATTTCGGTCCTGGGAACAATTTTCGACTCACCCCAAATGAAAGCTGTAGTCACGCCGGAACGAACTCTGGCCATACGGAGGCTGGCGACCTCCTTCGAGATTGGTACCACTCGCCCTCTCAAAGCGTTTCAAAGGATGCTGGGCCTCATGGCGGCAGCATCGCCAGCGCTACAGTTGGGTCTGCTGCGTATGCGCCCCCTTCAGCTCTGGTTGAAGCCACGGGTTCCATCCCATGTGTGGCGTCACGGACGCCTGCAGATCAGGGTGAGTCAGTCCTGTGTAACAGCCCTGGTCCCCTGGAAGAACTCCCGCTGGATGGAACAGGGCGTGGCCATGGGGATGGTTCACAGAAGGACAGTTGTCACGACAGATGTCTCCAACTCAGGTTGGGGGGCACTGTGCGAGGACATGCTGACTTTCGGCCACTGGTCGAAGGCAGAAAAAGGCTTCCACATCTTCCGGGCAAATTGAACCAAGGAGTGGACATGCTATCATGTATATAGCATGTATATAGGCTATAGCGGCCTCTCATGCCCCTATTGAGGGTCAATCGGTGGGCAGAAATAGCGCGGTCATCCGCTTCCTGAGGGGTGCTAGGAGGCTGTATCCGCCTCGTCCCCCTACCGTCCCTTCATGGGACCTGACCACTGTGCTGAGGGCCCTGAAGGGCCCCGCTTTCGAGCCGCTACAGGCCGCCAACATTAGGTCGCTATCGCTAAAGACTGCTCTGCTTCTAGCACTAGCATCAGTAAAGCGAATAGGGGACCTGCAGGCGCTCTCAATTAGCACTGCCTGCCTGGCAAGGTTTTATAACCTGGAAGTCCCGGCCTTGCAGGCCAGGGTCCTTTCCGCTTGAAGTGACATGCGCTGCGTAAACAGATCTGGCAGAGAGCCCTTGGCCGTATCATGCCCAAGTTCTCTGGCATTGTGTCACCTGTTAACTCTCGACCCCTTGGTGTCGAAGTTACGGGAGTACTCTGGAACGAATAACCAGGCCGGGTGCGACCTAGGAAGCTCAGCCCGTCTTAGCCTTGGGTTATTGTTAACTTCTCTTTGAGCATTGGTTGCTTATGGAAGTTTATACCTTTAGTCGTTCCACTATATTAGCACAGCGTGATTGTACTATGTTCCCATATGCGTCTAAGCAGATGCAGTACGAGTGTAGTATCGAAAGGGAACGTACTCGGTTACTAACGTAACCTCGGTTCTCTGAGATACGGGAACAAGTATTGCGTTGCTAGCCGTGCTATGTAGCTGTACGACTCAGTCGTCGCTTCAGTCGAAGTAACCTGAGATTCCTGTGGCAAGTGCCCGCATATATAGCCAGATGCCCCGCCCTTTCTGGCAGGCTTTGGCTGGCTTTGGCGGGCTTCGTCGCCATAGGCTCGTGCAACTCCGCTGCCTAGCCACTGGTTCGCTTTTTAAGCACTGCACGAACCAATGGCCGTGCTGTTTCACTGCGTGAATGAAAAGGCTTCAGTTCAGGAGAAAAAAGGCTTTTTTCCCATCCTAAGCAGACGCAGTACTCGTTTCCGTATCTCAGGGAACCGAGGTTACGTTAGTAACCGAGTACGTTTTCTTTTTTTTTCTTTTCATTTTTTGTTGTTGATTTGGTTCATATCATTATTGAAGAATATTTTGAAATGCTGGTCTGTGTCAGTCATTGCTGTGGTATGACATATTGTACACCATTGTGTTGAGATTTATCTGTAATTTTTTTATTCAGGCCTTTGTGAGGCGACATGCTGTGTTAAAGATTCTTCCGATCGCTGTGAATTTATGCTTATGTTCTTTTGTACTCAGTTGTGTTTGTTAACATGGTAAGATAAGAGGTCATGTTGAAGGGCTACTTTCATGCTGAGATCATATGGGCACTCGATAAAAAATCTGCCTGAAAGAAAGCATAGTAAAATCAGTTACGTACATGCTTGCTGTGAAACTGAATGCCTCACATACTTGGAAAATTAATATGATAAGCTAAAGGTTTCTTCTGTCCTTTTTATTGTACTTACCGCAATTTTATAATGAAAGGCACAATGCAGATGCAAATGTACTGGATTGTACTTACTGAAACTGAATCAAACAGCAGTTAATAGATGCACTGGTGTCCAGGCCGCTTGAATACTCTTCGTAGGATATGAGATCCTAGGGGAAGTGCGATGCTAACTGATAAGTAATAGCTGAAAGGCTCCAGACTGAAGTTATAGACTGTACTCATGATTTGAGGGTGATGAAGAGAATATGAATCTTTCTGTTGGAAATTAATTAAAATGTGTTTTATGCAAGGCTACGCACCAGTTCACCTCTGGCCTTAAATCAGTGCCAATTTCTCTGTTGTTTGCTAGCTGGAATTACAATGACCTTTTATGCATAAATCATTTACATTTTTTTTTCTTTCTACTCTAACAATATGTTGCCTCAGGGGACGTTCAGGCAACTGCTAGACTGGTCCAAGACAATTTTTACAAGACAAAGTCAAGTCCCAGGTCTGACCATTAAAGTCAGTTCCCAAGTTACATGGTTTCAGTCAAGTCATGAATTTGAATTTAGCTCTCCAAGTCTTGCCGATTAATTATAAATCACATTTATTGTAATTTTATTAGGTCTTATAAAAAATACATACAAATGGGGCTAGTAATGTTAATATGGATAAATAGATATATTTTGCCAATTTAAATCTAAAATAGTCTCATTTTTATGTTAAGTAATTCCTTTTGGTTTATAGCTGAGTTACATAATATGATAAAAATGTATTTGCCAGTATAATGAAGACTGAATAATCATGAAATATCTAACTTTTTGCACCACTGTGCAAGACACACAGACACACATCTCGGTAAGTAAGCTTCTGATTGCATTTCCCTTTTGATATATATATATATATATATATATATATATATACAATCTCACAGAAGTGAGTACACCCCTCACATTTTTGTAAATATTTTATTATAACTTTTCATGTGACAACACTGAAGAAATGACACTTTGCGCACAAAATATTGACACTTTGGGCCCAATTTGGACATTTTCACTTAGGGGTGTACTCACGTTTGTGGCCAGCGGTTTAGACATTAATGGCTGTGTGTTGAGTTATTTTGAGGGGACAGCAAATTTACACTGTTATACAAGCTGTACACTCACTACTTTACATTGTAGTAAAGTGTAATTTCTTCAGTGTTGTCACATGAAAATATATAATATAATATTTACAAAAATGTGAGGGGTGTACTCACTTCTGTGAGATACTGTATATATATATATATATATATATATACCAGAGGGTATATATACATACATACACATGTATGTTTATAAATAATGTATTTATTAAAGTATTTATAAGAATTTATTCAACAATTTCTGTGGGATTAAAATCTTTTGTTTTTTCAATGTTGCTTTTGGTTTTCAAGCAAATTACTTGTAAGTAATGGAAATTCTGTCATCATTTACTCACCCTCATATTGTTCCAAATCTCTATGTTTTGTTCTGTGGACCAAAGAAATTAATTAATTTGAAAATCTGTGGCCCATGTGATTTATGTGCTATATTCCAAATATTTTGAAGCCACGCAATAGGTTTGTGTGACAAACCGACAGATCATCCAGTGAAGTGTTAACTTGACTAGATCAGTGTGGTTCATGAACAAATAGATTAGTCAATTTTAACGAGATGCATTTGTTAATTGAAAAAAAAAAAACACATAAAAAAAGTTTCACAAGAACATCATACAGATTTATGTTTATGGTGAGAAAATTAATTTTGAGGTCAACTATTTTTTAAGAAAGCCTTATTTGACATTATTTGCATCTCCCGATGACTCATGTGCCTGTTCTTCAATAAGAATACCTAACTGTGTGTTTTGTGTGTGTTGTGTGTGTGTGTGTGTGTGTGTGTGTGTGCAAATAAAAAACACATAGGGAAGAGAATCATGGGATATATCAAATATGTGAGTATCTAGTCAAAACAGTTTGTTATAGTGTGTGATATATTCAGTTTGTGATTAAACCAACTCTCACTCCATCTGTTGCTCTCTAAATTTTTGGTGATGTGACTCTGTATCTGTCTGCCTATTGCAAAATTTCATCTACATGCACTCATGTGGCCAAGACTCTGACAGGTCATTTTAATTATATATGTGTGTGAAAACTTGGGAGGAAAATGATGAATGAATGAATGAACGAACAAACAAAGGAACAAATGAACGAATGAATGAAGGAATGCACACATGCACTCACTGTAAAATGTGATAACCTGCAATTGTTACCTTAAAGGGTTAGTTCACCCAAAAATTGTAATTTTCTTACTCACTCTTAAGTCTTAGTTTCGTTCTGCTGAACACAAAAGGACATATTTTGAAGGATGTCGGTAACCAAACAGTTTCTTGTCCCCGCTGACTTCCATAGTATTTTATTCTATACTATGAAAGTTATTGGGGACCAACAACTTTTTGGTTACTAACATCCTTCAAAATATCTCCTTTAATGTTCAACAAAAGAAGGAAACTCGTAAGATTTTTTTTTGTTTAATTTGTAAGCATTTTAGGTATACATTTTTTTTCAATGGAAGAATAAATAGTTGAGTGAATTGGTCACGAGCAGGTGCATAGGTAACAATCAGTGCTATTCGAAAACATTCTATGCAATGTCATGTAAATCTTCAGTAAATAACATTTCAGTCATGCTAGAAGAAACTAAAATATCCAAAAATCATATTTAATAAAGATTTGCAAGATATACAAGTGTGCCAAACCTTTCTCTTCCAAAAAAATAACAACAACACTAAATATGTATGTAAAAGACAGAAAAAGAGGTGACATCAAATATAAGTGTGAGAGATAGGAAGTGTGGGACACCAGTGAGCTCTTTTGGCTTTTCTTCCTACACAAAAGGAAGCCTCCTACATGCTGACACACACAGGACACCATTTTACTTTTTAACAAGCTCATAAAGAGAAACATTAGAGGGATTCTTTTCTTTCTTTTCAGCCTTGTTCAAGGAAGCAGACAGTGAACAAAACATACGGGCAAATAAAGAGAGTTTGAGAGAGGGAGAGTGAGAGAGAGAGTAAGTAAGAAAGAAAGTGAGAGAGAGAGAGCTGGCACAGGCTGAGCCAGGCGCTGGCTGTGTGGACACGGAGGAGTGTGGCGAGAACAGAAACGACAGAGCAGGAGGAGGAGTGAATGGATGGAGTGACCCAGAAGGAGGAGAGGATTGCTGAGCAAACAGACCGACAGAGCGCGAAAGGGAAGACGAGAGTGGCGTGGCAGCAACAGCAGAGCAATTAAACAGTGGAAAGGAAAGCAAAGGCTCACATGCCGAGCAGCTTCTGTCGCTCGCTCGCACTCTCTCTCTTTTGAGCAACCGAAGAGGCAGAAGTGAAGCGTCCAGACAACGATAAAGGACAAGAGGAGGCATGCAAGAGGCAGGGGGAGGAGCAAGCATGCTTTGATTGACAGAGTAAAGAGGAGGGACATGGATGCAAATTGAAGAATTTGATTTTCTGGGAATGGATATTTTTAGCAAAGGAAAAACAAAGGAGACAAAGATAAAGGATGCCGTTTCAGTCTAAAAGAAGGATGGAAAAGGGAGGGAGAGAGTGAGATGCTGATTTCGGACCATGTCAGAACAGATTCCACATCAGCGGCATTCAGCCCTCCTGCAGGCAAGAGTCAGTGTGTGTGCGTATGTGTGTATGTGTGTGAGAACTAGCACAAAGTACGACCTCTGTAACACCAGGCTTTTGCCCATGTGCCCCCATAGTTGAGGACAGAGACACATAGAGATGGGATGGCAAAAAGTCAGTACTGTATCACTGTCAAAGCTAGAGAAAAAAAGTCAAAAAGACAAGATGAGTGTGATCGTGGGGTTGTGGGGTCAGTTGTAGTCTTTGGGAAAAACCCTCTCTTCACGGACTGTGGAAAAGGTTCGCCCAAGACAGTCTATTTCACCAACAAGTTAGCCTGTCTGGAGACTCTCTCAGATCCTTCTTTCTTGTGACTCAGCTGGCTCTACCTCTCACAATCCATCTCTTTTTCATTATTCTCTATTACAATCTGTCTTGTATCTTTTGAATCTTTTCTCTCATTAAGATCACTTCCCATGTAACTGCCTCATTCTTTCCAATTCACTCGCCTGAACTTCAGGAGATTCTGGGAGAAGCTCAGAGGGAGATTTCAGGCTGTCCCCAAAGCCAGACTAAGTCTGGGCACCCTGACCAGATGGACTGGGGTGGGAGCAAGTGAAAGAGAGAGAGCTAGAAAGAGACAGAGGGACAAGGAAAATAGACTAGGGATTTTGCCTGAGGGGTTATAGAGAGTTGCCAGCGGGTATGAAGACATATACTGAATTTTGGGTACCTTAGAGAGCAGTGTGTTTGTGCATGAATGTGATTATTCAGTCCTGAAATGAAGTTTGCATACATTTGACAGGATATTAAAGTGGAAGCTGAAGTAGAGTTGGGATTGTACACTTCAATTAAACTTAGAGTTGTCCTGCAGGTGCTACAACAGTACGTGACTTGATTGCTGGACTCTGAACGTTAGATTTGTATTCAGGAAGTCAGTGTTGTGGCTCTCTCCGTGCTCCTGGAGCCCCATGAGGGCCCCGGCCGTGGAGGCCTGGCTGGGAGATGAAGCCGTCCCCCCTGCTGCTCTAGCAGCTCTGTGGGCCCTCATGGCTCTGGAAGGCCGCTGTTTGCGCCCTGCCTCGCCCACACCGGGCCAACGCAGGGCCCGACGTCGCCGCACCCGACCCAGAACACCACGAGATGATCTGTCCCACCTCACGGCAGCCCTCCTAGCGCGGACTCGCCTCCACGGATTGCGGCACATCTGCACCCCGTCTAACTCTCTCAGCCGCCGGGCTTTTTGGATGCTAGCCTTCTGTACTTGTCTGGGTCTTCTGTTGTCCTGGTCCTCGAATCGGCTGCTTCACTGGCTGGCCTTTCCCACTCACACAAGAGTCCACACAGAGTGGGCAAGAGAACTCGCTTTTCCCACGGTTACCATCTGCAACAATAACGCAGTACGTTTGTATCACCTCACTAAGAGCGATCTGTACTTTGCGGGTCACTGGCTCGGACTGTTGCTGGCCAACCGCACAGCCAGACCCCTGGTGCTGGACCTGCTTCAAGATGACAGACAGGCATGGTTTAGCAAGCTGTCAGATTTCCGTCTTTTCCTGCCTCCACGGCGCTTCGAGGGCACCAGCTTGGAGTTCATGGACCGACTGGGCCACCAGCTGGAGGATATGCTACTGGCCTGCAAGTACCGTGGAGAGCCCTGTGGAGCTCACAACTTCTCCACTGTGAGTCTGAACAAATGACCTCCAACTCTCTTTCTCTCCTTCTGTCTCTTTCTCTATCACCTTTACTCTCTGGTACTTTTTCAAATTTGCTGTGACTTACTCTTTCATGCAGCACATGTACAGACTCAGCTCTGACCTCTCGTTAGTTCTCGTCCTGTGTTAGCCTCTCTGTCGTGCTTCCAATATTTCACAGCACATTTTGTACACCCATATCTGAACTTTCTGAACCCAATTCACGAAGACAGTTTGTTTTTTGTTTTTCTGAGGGAGCCCCATTTCTAATACCAGTGTTTACAAACACATCAGGTGCAAGGCTGATTTTCATAATGCTATTCTGATTGAGCATTATGTGCTATTTGCATTTGCGTTGCTCATAAAGACCCTCAACCTATTTGCACAGAGATCTGGCAATGTATCACCTGTCAAGCCTTAAGTACACACTGATTTTTCATGCCAAGAAATAATTATATAATACTTGACACGATAAAATTTCAGCGACAAGTACCCACACCAAAGAGAAAATGCCAAGCAGTGCCAACAGTTTGTGGATGAATTCTCTCTTTTTGCCCACTTTCTTGCAGCTCTACAGCACACAACATATATTTCCCATGAATATTTATTTGTGCTTTTTTTAATCACTTTTTATAGAAATAAGTGTTGCTATAGGCATCTATACATTGCAGTACCGTGACCAGTCTCAGTTTCCTATTGTCAGTGAACATGTCTTCCTTCTCCTCATGCTCATCCTGTTTCTTCACAGTCGCTGCTGCTGCTGTATTGCATACGCTCACTCAATCCCCTCTTTGCAGACACATTTCCCTGAGAAATAACAAGCACTGTAATAGACAAGTGTAAGTGAAGGCTTTGAAAACAATTAATAAATCAATAAAATGAAAGTTTAGAGTTGTTTTGTAATGTCAGAAATGAAAAATGCAGGAAGGAGTTGTTTTGATATGCAATTAAATAACTTAATGTGGATTAAAAAATATTTAAAATGATTAAAACATGCATTATATTTGTATTTGTTATTATTATTATTAGCAATTGAACAACAACAATTATTTTATTTTTATTGGAGTTTTTTTTCCTCCATGGGAATTACAACAGGAGGTAGGAGTGTATTTAAACACACTGTATCTGTAAAAACATTATAAATTTGGCTCAGAAGTTTATTTTGATAAATGATTGGAGCAAGGTCACTGGATCTCAATGCAGATGGAGTGTGTGCTGTAACCTCTAACCACTAACAGCTGAACCACATCTTTAAACACCATTTTGAGATTTTAAACTAAGTCTTGAAAAGATTATTGTGCATGTTGTATATAGAGGACAAATAATTTCAAGTTTACATGTGATTAATAGGTCACTATTAAATGTTTTA
This sequence comes from Sinocyclocheilus anshuiensis, assembly GCF_001515605.1. Lineage (NCBI taxonomy): Eukaryota > Metazoa > Chordata > Actinopteri > Cypriniformes > Cyprinidae > Sinocyclocheilus > Sinocyclocheilus anshuiensis. The sequence goes on along the minus strand of NW_015555781.1, from coordinate 4,325,018 downwards.
TAAGGAGTTGTGGGATGTTGCAGTCAGAATTGGAGTGACAGCTGTAGGATGCACTGTTATGTTGACATTGTAAATTAACTAATGGGATGTTGTGGGACTGTGAGAAGGAAGTTTTGGAAAGATTTTTTTTTTTTTTTTGTATTTGTGGGCTGTGAGAAGGAAATTTTGGAAATATTTTTTTTTTTTTTTTGGATGTTGTTCTGGGTTCTGTCCTCCCTCTCTCCTTCTTCAGTCTCATTGTGTTGTTTACTACTCCGTTGTTTCACTAATTCTCTGGATGTGGGGAGAAGAGAAGCGTGGGCAGATGTTCTCTCTCAGGCTACGTTTCAGCAGAGCTTTATTCTGCATGTGCGTATTTGTGCAAGTCTACTTTGCAACTCTCTCACAATAATTCTTAATTAGGGCTGGATGTCACTGAGGTGTTTTTCTCGGTCTTTAGGAATGGCACTGCAGTTTGAAGAGAATTTTAATAACTCATCTCACAATAACAAGGACATATGTGCCTTATGTGGTGTATGCATCTTATGTTAGCCCTTAAACATATGTGAAATTAGTGTTTATTTATCATTCTTCTAATCCAACAGCGTATCTGTGTGTTTTTAGCGTAGATGGCAGTCACTGGAGGGTAAATATGCCCATTTTAAGAGTTTAGAAAGTAGAAATCCCATGTGCAATGGCTAATTTTCTTCTTCCTCATTAGCTCAGCTTTCCTCTCCATGACATTAGCTAAACATTATCCACTCATTACAAAGTGTATTAGAGACCCAGTAAGACAACAGGAGAAGCTCCAGCGGGGAAACCTGTAATTCCCAGTTCTGGGATGTTTCATATGGCTGCAGTCATACATTCCCAGATGTTACAGAAATGTATCCTCAGAACAAATTCTGGCTTACTCATAATAATTACACTAAAGTGAGATCTGTGCAATAATTCTCATAGGTTATGAATGGAAGAGTTTATTATCGCTACAGATTTTTAACACTTATTTCACACGTTGTACTACTATAATTTAACTTAATGAAGTTCTACTACTAAATGTTTCTCCTAGTGGGACTACAGATGGCTTTGAAATGCCGTATGATTAGTACACTTGCCAACCTTTTAGCTTGGTTAAATATATATTTATAATCTCAGTTGTTGTTTTGTTTTTTTCTCTTGAAAAAATCTGAGTTATGAAGACAGATTTCCATCACTGCATCATCATGGTAACGCTGTTAACCTGCCATGTCCATCACTTAATGGGAATGGATGAGTTTCATTAGCTCCAACACTGCGTTGATTAGTTTGGTCTGGCACTGTAATGATCCTTGAGGTTGAAGCTTTCCGTCAGGGGGTCCCCCGTCTGGAACAAGAGCGAGACGCGGCGCCGCGCCTCCTGTCTGTGGTCTTTATATAGAAGATTTAGAATTTTTAGGTTTTTCAGTAATGTAGCCAATTTGTTTTGTTGTTTGATAGGTGTTTAGCTGAAACGTTTCATCAATTCAGTATGCTGTAAGAGCTTTAGGGCTTTTTGGAACTTGCTATGAAATGTATTACAGATTTTCAGTTATTTCTGGTGGGGCACGATCTGTCAGTTGCCAAGCATAATATTAGGTAATTCGTATCAGGCAAAAATATTCACATCTATAGTCAAAAGGCGGTGTATGTTATCTCACATAAACTAAAGTGTAACAAAACTATGTGTATAAAATTAGAATTCAATCAGTTTGTCATTTTTACATCACTTCAGTGAAAAACTATTGAGATTTAGCCGTCCATGAAAGGATTCATTGAAAACATAGCTGATGCATTTAACCTTTCAAGGTTTTTGTCATATGGAGCTCTTTAACCATGTTAACATGCACATGAATATTACAATATGAATACTAATATGCTCATATTTGGTCAGCGTGAAGCACACATTTTTTTGTTTTTGTTTTAAGCATTAGAAGAAATTAGCATAAATCAATATATAGATGGGCGACAGCACTAGAACAGCCTCATATTCAAAAAAGGTTACTTGCACGCATTTCACTATTCACACAAATGAATAGATTAATACTAAAATATGGTGTAATTAATGGCAAGAGCGACATGTACACTGTACAATGTACACATTTACTCATTACACTAATGACCATTAATTGTTCATTCATTGTCCCAAATCATAAGAAAATGAGATAATTTTATAACCCCAGGACTAATAGCATTCTTGCTCTTCTCCTTTTTTTTTTTGTACCATAGTAGATCTGCTCACATTCTTCTTCTGTCCAGCAAGAGATCATAATTCATAACACATTCAACTTGAATGACTCTCATCTGATTTGAGACTCAATGTTCTCTCCCTCTGAAATCTCCTCTTCCTCTCTTCTCACCTCTTAAACCATCTTGTCTCTTTCCTAGACTCTTTCAGTGCTATCTACTCCCGCAGTCTCTTCTCCCTCAGTTCCTCTTCACCTCTTCCTCCTATTCCCACTCTATCCACTCCAGCTCTTCTCAGTCCTACTACTTCTCAATCTCTCTCCTGTTTTCTCCTTGTTTCTTTGCTCTGGGTTTTCAAAGGTGACCCTTTTTATTCGTAATAGTCATTGTTAGGTTGAAAAGTTTGTATGTAAATTCCATTAGAGTTAAAAAAAAAATTATAGAAAAACTGTAATACTACAGATCTCTAAAATGAGAAATTACAAAACCTCTCTACAAAACAAAGAAAAATCAAGTTGTATTCTATTCTCACTCTTTTTTTTTTTAAGAAACTTTACAATAAATAAAATATTACAATTGGAAAACTAGCCGGTTACCATGAATCATTGGGTTCAATATATATATATATATATATATATATATACATATACATAAAGGAAAAGGTACCACTTTTAAATAAAGGATATGCAGGAATACAGCCAATTGAAACAAACAAAAAGTTCCAACAAGATAAAAACAACAACTGCAACTAAAATATTTCAACTGCAGCTATTAATTATATTCAGCGATGTACAGTAATAGAATGTATACTCTACCCAGCTATAAAACTGCAAGTCTTATCCCAAGGCTAAATTGGTTTTTAATGCTCCTCTGGTGAACAGTTTCTGTGAAGTTGCATTCAAACTCATATCCAATATTTTAGGCAACTTTAGATCCTTCTGCTTCCAGCAGTTTTGGATGATGTATCTTTTGATATCCTGTGGCTCTATCAAGCAATGGTCTGGAGTCTGGTGGGTTGAGATAGTCTGTTCAATGAGTTTGCTGACAGATGAATTAAGCTCTACTACTGTATGCTATCTCCTGACCTCTCAATACTCCCAGACCCTGCAGAGATTTTAACTTGGAATGTTTTTGACACTTCGACAAAATAACATTAGTGAAGTTTTAGTGTTTTTCCACAGTACTGCTATCATTCTCACAGTGTGCCAAAAGGGTTTGCACAATATTTTCTCTCATTAATGGGTTATGCCTCCGTTGTACTCACTTTCTTGCTGCCAGGTGAGGCAATATGTTACTGTGTGTGCGTGCTAGCTTTGACTCTCCTGGCTCTTATTGAGACAGCTGTGTGTGTATGCTGGTCGATAAGAGTTGAATACAAATAGCTTTACGTATAGTCTTGCCATGAAAATAAGCCATGTTCCGTATCAGTAAGCAAAGGCTGCTGCCATTATTTTACAAACTTACAAATGGCCCATCACTCAGGGTGGCTTAATCTACAACAGCATCCATTAATTGTGTTGTGTATGTCCACTGTTTCACATTGCAGTTTATTTGTATGGGTTGAGCAATATTCGGAATTGAAGAATTGGAGCCCTTTCAGTTCACAAGATGGAATTGGAATGGAATTGACAGAAGAAAGTGGATTTTCTCTTGACACATTCCTTTTTCATGGTAATAACTGCACTTATTTGGATTTGATTTTTAGTTAATTACAATTCTACCTCTTTAGATTCAAATTTTAGTTCAAGTTCATCTTTGTTAATCAGTTCAAATTCAATTCAGATTCATCAGTTGAATTGTAAGCTACAGTTTATTCTCAGTTTAATTCAATGGTGCACAACTTTGTGTGTGTCAATGTGTGGGGGTAATTATTAGGGCTGTCAATTTAATATGTTAATTGCAATTAATAACAGCAAGAATTACAAATAAAATTATTAGTTTTCATTTAATGTATTCATTTTTAATGTATTCATTGCTTTTTACTGTTATTAATGGCACTTAATTACTAAATCATATAATTTAATAATTCAAATTAATAATATAAACTATACACAAATATGCTGACATCTTAAACCAGTTTTTGTTTACTCAGTGTTTTGATCTGCAACAATTAATAAATATAATAATTTTTAAAAATCGTATAATAATAATAATAATAATAAACTATATCAAAAAATATGCTAACATCCTTAAACATTTTTAGTCTAGTAGTGTTTTATATACCACAGTATTGCAATGTCTTTGAATTATAATCTACATTAAGTGGAATTTCTCTTCAAATATCTGATACATGATACTTTCATTTCTTTAAAATGTAAGAGATTAACATCTCTAATTATTTGACGTAAATGTGTATAATTGAGTTGGGAAGGCAGTATTGATTCTGTATGCATGTGGAAGGTCTGGATGTTTTCAGCAGTGACCCATGCAGTGTCTGATCTCATCCAACACGCAGTCACATCACATACTGCTCTTCCTCACATATAAAGACACACCCACATGCCTATGAGCAAGCGTGCGTATGTAGATTTAGAACAGCCCAGTATTCACAACATCACTATCACACAAAACATCAGTGCATTAATGAGAGAAAGAGACAGAGTTGCTTTGGGTCTTTATGGAAATAACCGTGCATTGCCATCTTGATGAACGTAAGCTGTGACAAGTCCAATAGAGCTGAGAAGCCTTTGAACACCAGAAGGGAGAAGCAATCACCTTCCACAGAGAGGACCGATGACTCAGAAACTGTGCCACAATGACTGTCAGACACACATGAAAAGAAAACTAAGGAGCTTGTGAGGTTATAGGTTGCAGAGATGAACTGCTGGTGTTCTCACTGTGTTTGTGGACATGTGGACACATTAAATTAGAGAGGATCTGATCAATGTCAAGATGTGTAGGGCACTGTGTACATGTGTTTGTTCTAGTGTTAATTTTGTCAGCTATTTTCATTTTAGGTTTAGTCTTAGTCCCGGGCTAAAATGTCCTTGTTAGTTTTTATCATATTTAGTCAACCTTATCCTATTTAGTTTTAGTCAAGTTTTAGTCGACTAAAAGTCTCAACATTTTAGTCTAGTTTTAGTCAATGAAAACTTGACATTTTAGTAATAAGATTATTCTTAATTAACCGTACAGCAGTATTCATTTTGGCAGCCATTTTTAATTTAGTCTTAGTCTTACTCAAATGTACATTTTAGTTATCATATTTAGACAAACTTGTCCCGTTTTTGTTTATTCAATGAAATATTAGTCACATTTTCGTCATTCTGTATAATGGTTAAACTGATAAAAAAAAAAAAAAATCTCAAAATTATAATCGTAATGATTGGTCATTTGTGAAATTTACTTTTGCATTTCAGGTACTGCACTTTCACCAGTAAGCACAAATCAATAGAATGTGGACATAGTCTATACATGGTGTATTTTACTTCATCTAGTGTACTTCATCTAGTGTACCGTTTATTATAGGCTTTTTATTATATATAAATTAATACCAAAGACTTATGCAATCTCTCTGTCTACATTATGAAAACAGCTAAAACAAACGAAAAATATTATAACAGTGAAATTCCTAGTAATTCCACTAATTACATAATTGCAATAGTCTATTTCTCTAAAACAACAGCGATTGAGTAAGTGTATTTATTCAGCGATCACAATCGCAAACAATATAGTCGAGATCTCATGACAGAACCCTGACCGGCTGAGTGACGCTTTCATTTAGATCGCTAAACTTGTTTGTTTTTCAGATCATCTGCGGCGGCGCTTCAGCAATGAGGAGCGAGCGCGTGCGCATGTTTGCCAGATTGCTTAAAATAAGCAAAACACACCGGGCAGAAATTGTATGAATTTAACAGCGAAGCTCTGATTCGGGGATTAGAACTCTT
>NW_015555781.1:4317893-4318307 GCF_001515605.1 Sinocyclocheilus anshuiensis | reverse complement strand
TTATTAATTAACCGTACAGCAGTATTAATTTTGGCAGCCATTTTTAATTTAGTCTTAGTCTTACTCAAATGTACATTTTAGTTATCATATTTAGACAAACTTGTCCCGTTTTTGTTTATTCAATGAAATATTAGTCACATTTTCGTCATTCTGTATAATGGTTAAACCGATAAAAAAAAAAAAAATCTCAAAATTATAATCGTAATGATTGGTCATTTGTGAAATTTACTTTTGCATTTCAGGTATTGCACGTTCTCAAGTAAGCACAAATCAATAGAATGTGGACACATGGTGTATTTGACCTTATCTAGTTTACTGGTTTATTATAGGCTTTTTATTATATAAATCAACACCAAAGACTTATGCAATCTCTCTGTCTACATTATGAAAACAGCTAAAACAAACGAAAAATAT
>NW_015555781.1:4316918-4317781 GCF_001515605.1 Sinocyclocheilus anshuiensis | reverse complement strand
AAATATTAGTCACATTTTCGTCATTCTGTATAATCATTAAACTGATGATTTTTTTCTCAAAATTATAATCGTAATTATTGTTGTCATTTGAGAAATTTACTTTTGCATTTCAGGTAGGCCTATTGCACTTTCTCAAGTAAGCACAAATCAATAGAATGTGGACACATTGTGTATTTTACCTCATCTAGTGTACTGATTTATTGTAGGCTTTTTATTATATAAATCAACACCAAAGACTTATGCAATCTCTCTGTCTACATTATGAAAACAGCTAAAACAAATGAAAAATATTATAACAGTGAAATTCCTAGTAATTCCACTAATTCTATAATTGCAATAGTCTATTTCTCTAAAACAACAGCGATTGAGTAAGTGTATTTATTCAGCGATCACAATCGCGAACAATATAGTGAGATCATATGACAGAACACAGGCCGTCTGAATGATGCTTTCATTTAGATCGCTAAATTCCAGCTTGTTTGTTTTTCAGATCATCTGCCGCGGCGCTTCCGCAATGAGGAGTGAGCGCGTGGGCATGGTTGCCAGATTGCTTAAAATAAGCAAAACACACCGGCCAGAAAATGTATGGTTGTAACAGCGAAACTCTGATTCGGGGATTAGAACTCTTGATATCTGGCAACCGCACTCATGAATGTTCGCGTAGTACAGGCGTGTAGAGCAGTCTGAAATAACATTTTGTCTCCTTTTTTGACGAAAATAAAAAGAGGTTTTTGGTAAAGTTTTTATCTTTTTTAATACATTTTAGTCTCGTCTTACTTCGTCAACGAAATTGCATGCTGATATAGTCTTAGTTATCGTTTATTGACCTTATTGTCGTCTCGTCTTCGTCTCGTCTTAGTCAT
>NW_015555781.1:4293376-4315083 GCF_001515605.1 Sinocyclocheilus anshuiensis | reverse complement strand
TAAAACAACAGCGATTGAGTAAGTGTATTTATTCAGCGATCACAATCGCGAACAATATAGTGAGATCATATGACAGAACACAGGCCGTCTGAATGATGCTTTCATTTAGATCGCTAAATTCCAGCTTGTTTGTTTTTCAGATCATCTGCCGCGGCGCTTCCGCAATGAGGAGTAAGCGCGTGGGCATGGTTGCCAGATTGCTTAAAATAAGCAAAACACACCGGGCAGAAAATGTATGGTTGTAACAGCGAAACTCTGATTCGGGGATTAGAACTCTTGATATCTGGCAACCGCACTCATGAATGCTCGCGTAGTACAGGCGTGTAGAGCAGTCTGAAATAACATTTTGTCTCCTTTTTTGACGAAAATAAAAAGAGGTTTTTGGTAAAGTTTTTATCTTTTTTAATACATTTTAGTCTCGTCTTACTTCGTCAACGAAATTGCATGCTGATATAGTCTTAGTTATCGTTTATTGACCTTATTGTCGTCTCGTCTTCGTCTGGTTTTAGTCATGGGAAAAAAGCTCAGCAACGAACTTTTTTCGTCATAGTCTTCGTTAACGAAATTAACACTAGTTTGTTCAAGTGTGTGAAACTATGGTTGAGGACTAGGCACCAAACAGAATGAATTAGCCTAACAATTTCTGGGGACAAGAAGCATATTTTTTAATGGTGGCCATTAGCTTAAGGTACTTTTTTCAAAAACATAAATGTTACTCACTCCAAACTTTGGTAGTGTAGTGTCAAATGGTAGTGTATATATTGCTCATATTTAATTAGATAGTATATAATTAATTATTAGAAATATATAGGCCTACACTACCATTGTCATTGTATTTTTCTCCCTAAAAGTGTGAAATAGACATCATGCATACACACACTACCACTAACTGAGGTCATATGAATTCCCATTGTGTTCACTCTGTGTGCTTTTTGAAACTTCAACTTTAGAGGTCCCGTGCACTTGCCTCATATGCTGACAGATTGTTTTTTAAATAATTTTTGTTTGTGTTCATCTGAAGAAACAATGTCATATGCATCTGGGATGGCATCAGGGTGAGTAAATGAGTTTTCATTTAGGGTTAAACGGTTAATACAAATGTGGACACTTAAAAAATTCCCAGGCACTGAAAAGCCCTACCATTTCTGCCATATAGTGTTAATTTAAATATCTTTAATTTAACAGACCCAGATTTCTGATCTCAAATTGCCCTTGCTGTAAATTAGCATGGCCTGTGGATCCTCTCTGAGTCTCTGTATCTGCAAATAGACCTAAAAGGCAAGCAAAATTGCGAATCAATTTATTGCCTTAAGTCTTCTCAAGGGCATATTTAAATATTAAATATTTTACATTATGCTTACAGATTCCCATGCTTGCCTGTTGGTCTGTTGGCATGTGTGTGTGTGTGCCACCATGGCCATTCTTGTTTGAGTTATTAATGTGGACTTGATATTGATTCCTTTTTTTTTTTCATTATGAGTCATTTCTACGGTGGCCGAGAGAGCTCAACGCACTGCAACTTAAGAAAACACATGCAAATTGAAAAAACACCAGCAAATTAAGAAAACATCTTCATCAGTTTGACAACACACGCGCTGCAAATCCTCACAACACATGCAAATGAAGAAACGCGCTGCAAGTTGTGAGGATTTGCAGCGCGTTTCTTCATTTGCATGTGTTGTGAGGATTTGCAGCGCATGTGTTGTCAAACTGATGAAGATGTTTTCTTAATTTGCTGGTGTTTTTTCAATTTGCATGTGTTTTCTTAAGTTACAGCGCGTTGAGCTCTCTCGGCCACCGTTCATTTATCTATGATTACACTTGAGTGCAGTAGTGGCCTTTGTCAATAATTAATATCACTCCAGTCAGTACCAGCTCCTGATGTTTTTAGAGGGACTGCCTCAAAATAAAGTGAACCGATCTCTTAAATCCAAAACAAACCTGACCCGTGATAATATTAAATCCGTTCTTTGCGGATATTTAATTGTTTGTTCTCTGTGGAGGTCCTCCCTCACTGTGCCAACTGCAGGTTTATTGTACATTTTACTCACAGGTCCTATTTTCTATGGCATGCCGAGTAAAATCTCATGGCAGAGGGTTTATTACCATTATCAAATACCACTTGCAGAGCGCGATTGCTCTGTGTTGTGGAAATTGACGATGGTATTTTAAAACCTCTGCGTAATAAACTGCCAGGCTCCTGTTCTCGTTTTTTTTTTACTGACCTTCTGTGGTGTTCCATACTTCAGGGTCGTAAACTATCGATCCGAAGCGGAGCAAACAGAGCTGGGAGTCACCGCAGCAAGCGGGTATGGGGTCTGGGGGTCTGCTGGATCTACGACAATCTTATTAACGCATGACTCAGATCTAATTTACGCTCTGTAAACCCACAGTTAGAGTAGGGCTTGCTATTTAACAATCTATAACATCACGATCTCTAAACACAAAATAGACCATTGCAGGCATTATCAGATCTTATCGGGGCGTGTTAGTGTGGGGAAGGAGGGGTTCTGCTCTATACGTTTTATACTTATTCATTTTGTGTCAGAGCAGTGTACTTCGACCGTATTAAGTGATCATTTCTGGTCTTCACTAACACTTGGTTCATATGGTAGCGATAATCAACTTGTTGATATTCACGAGGATCAACCCAAATGCAAATGTTTCGTTTTTGAGATGGAAAATCTAATAGATTGTTTGGGCCAATGAATACCATTAGCATTGGCAGCATTTTTGCTCACCTTAACAACCGAGCAGAAGTCTTCATTTGTTTCATTAGAAAGTCAGATCGGAGGATAGGAGTCATTCCAGCCATTGCTATGAGCCAGCAGTTTATATTAATGTGTAAATTAAGAACCCATGCTTACTATGGGTGTGCAGCAACTATCTGCAGTGGCGGCTCCTGCCAATTCTCTCGGGGGGGCAAATGTTTGCATGATTAATGAGGATAGGTCACCCATTCAATTGATAAATTAACGGCTAGTTAAAGATGTAAAGGAAACTGAACTACTATAGTATTAATTAAAAATAAACTGACTCTAACAATCAATCTCTTGCTCTCCTTATGTTTCTATATGCGTGTTAACACAATTCAGCAGAAAATGAAGACTGAAGCCAGGATGTGGTTTTCCAAAATTGCTCCCTTACATTACACTGCTTACTTACATCACATTGCTCACTTATATTACATTACACCTGTAGTTGTCCGTCACACTCTCGGGATGGAACAAAATGCAGGGGTAGCAGAATAAAGCGTTAACTTTAGCTACTTCGCAGCCCGCTAGCCATTTTTTCCGCTTGTACCACATCCTCGAAAATCCCTGTTTATACGACTTCCCGCCCTTTGTAGATACATGTTTGATGTTTAAATTTGGTCTTGGTGGTCCTAATTCTTTAATTGACAATTTATCCTTATTGCTACAACGACGATTCATCTGCGCTGAGGAAACGTTCGCCAAGATTTCGATCAAGTTCAACCGACAACTGAATTTGAGTTGGCATAGCTGTCCCCGTCTCTTTTTTTGTTTTTTTTCTCGTTTTTTTTCTTATTTTTTCACATTTGATAAAAATATTAAAGTAGTTTTATTGGACTATGTAGAGGCAGAACAAACAGTCTAGAATAGTGAAAGCTAGCGTAACACTGTGGTTGAATGGTGAAAGAAAAAAATCCCTCCCTTTCGCGCTTTGGTGGTGCGTCGCCCAATCGCCCTAATGGAGAAACCGCCCCTGTGTATAAGTATCAATTATCTGTATTTGGACAGAATCGCGTATGGGTGGAGCTTAAAATGGAAGTGCATAACTGGAATTGAGGTGTACATAATCCAGCCCTCCGTACCACCACCCTGCTGTGAGGCGGAGTTCCTCCACAGCCGGGCCGCTCTCACTGCCCCAGCACAGCCTGCTAAATCCATCAGATTCTGGCCAGGGAGCCAACCTCAATGGACTTACTCTTCCAAATGGAGCCATTTATCCATCTGCTCAGCCCTATTTCTGACTTCAATCTCAGTTGATCAAAGCTGCACAATGTCCAAGTCTTTCTGTCTCTAAGCAGCTGTAGTTGCTCTAGAGGAAGATTGAGGCTTTGGGGGTAGTACAGGAAGCAAAAGGTTATAAAAAGATGGGTTATATGTAATGTCAGGAATCAAGACACAACATCTTTCTTTCTCTCTCTGGAAAACCTGTCAGATTAAATCAGATAGCATGACAAGAAATTCTGAAATATTTCTCTCCATGAATGCTGATGTTCTAAGACCACAAGCTGGTAGACTGGAGGAATTGAATTCTGAAATCACTCAAGGCTATTTACCACAACTAGCAAAAAGCTTCTCTTTTATTCATGTGTTTATTGGCTTTTCCCGAGGAGAGGAGCTCATGGAGCCTCACAAATAGATACACAGAATATTGTGGTTGTGATGATACAGATGGAGAGAGATTTTATTTCAGAAACCGAGGCTGTTTAGTAATCCCAGACGTGCAATTGAAATGATGTCTTGGAGAATATTTTCAGCTTGTCAAGTAAAGCGTGAGAAAGGATCTGGTTAGAGCAGTCATCTAGAGCTACAGGTTACTGTATTCTTGGCATTACACAGAGTGCTGTCAGAGCCAGATAACAGCAGGCCCAAATAATAAAGCCATATGTTATTTATGTCTGTGTATGACAGCTGACCTGCATTCAGAACCTGTGGACTGTGAGAGTAACTACCATTTTGAAGTCACCGCACACATATGTAGGTGGAATATTCATTGTGGAAACCTGTAATTGTCACCTTTTAGGATGTTTTGTGTGTGTGTGAGGGAGGGAGGGAGGGAGGGAGGGAGAGAGAGAGAGAGAGAGAGCGAGAGAGGGAGAGAGAGAGAGAGAGAATGCATTTAGGTTGATTTAGTGGTGTCAAACAATATTTTTGACTTAAAATCTACATGTAAATGTTACTTCATGATTACTTCATACATATTTTTTAATATAACTGTCTTTAGATATGCTCTCAGGTTAAGGGTTTTAGGTTCAGTATTCTCAGTGGCTGGTTCAGCTAGAAATAACAAGGGTGTTGCTTTTAAAGACATTTGTTTTATGTTCTTAAAAGGATAGTTCATCCAAAAATGATCATTCTCTCACCACACTGTAAAAGTAATTTTTGAATGTCTAATTAAAATAAAAAGATTATTGGAATGTTTTACAAGAAAATACTGTTTCAGACCTTCTACTTCAACATTTCATGTTTAATTCAATGTGTTACTTGCTGTGTGTTACTTATTGTAATTGTTTGTGAAATTTACTAGCAATTTTTGAGTGTTTTTAAGTACATGTTTTTCATTGCATCAGAAGATATTTTGAATTGGATTATATTAGAAGATAACATACTATATATGAAAGTTTCAAAGTGTCCATGTAGTGAAAGTCAGTATAGGGTCCACAACAACATTTGACCAAAAAATCACTTAAACATTTGCCTTTACTATGCCTTTAAGTGTTTTATAGAGATTTGACAGACTCTAACTTTATTCCCCATAAAATCCAGTCTTTGCATAGAGTAAGAACTCAATTTTTTAGCTTTTTAGTCAAATATGTATAGGTGTGACTTGCATGGATATAGAGATAAAGTAGCCAAGTGTTTGTGTAGTGGGATTCTCTAAGCTCACATACAAACAAAGTGAGCTGTAATACACTAACAGAGCTTAAACAGTGGATCACATAATGTGCTCCATCAGTTGTTTCTCTTAAAAGCTGTATTATCTTCCCCCCTTTTTTTAATCCAGTTTCGCTCCATTTATTCAGTAAAGAATTCCAACAACATTTGTTGTCACAGATTTGCTTAATGGAGTGTAAAAACACATAACAAATAAAATATAAATAATAAAAAGGTAGATGATGATAACAAATATGAATGGTATGTTATTGCGCTCTCTAAACGTGTGCTCTGTTGAGGTTTCTGAGGTTGTGGTTTGAGTGAGTTTAGTACAGCTGTGCACTTTTAAGATGATGATGGTTGTGCAGTTGGCAGTTGCAGTTCTTACAGCTCTCCATCAGTATGAGTGTATGTGTGTGTGTGTGTGTGTGTCTGTGCATGCGCGCGTGCGTGCGTGCATGCGCGCGTGTATAATGCTCTTTACAGTGAATCACCATTTTATTGATTTCACTTAAGACAAACACACACGTGAAGAACATTTCACATCCATTTCCCAGCCACATGACTCTGACCTTGACCTTTGCATCTGCTCTTGATCTGTGCTTGAGCTCCCACAGATTTTCCTCCTCCGCAATTCTGTTCTCTTCTCTGATCCTCCATCATATTACCCATTCATCTCTCTCTTTCTCTGGCACTGAGTGGTGCAGTATGTCGATGGAGAGAGAACTGCTGATACTGCTTTGGCTGTAAATGTCCGCATGAAGCCTGTTCCTGTCAAGAATGTATGTATTCAGGAACTTTTGGTTTCTAGACCCATGTCCACTCCCCTTTCTTTATGCCCATCAAAATCTAATATTCCCAAATCCAATGAGATTTTATGTAACTTTGAGTTTCTGAAAAGTTTGCAGTTTCCTTCTTCTGCTGTTCTGTTATGTGCTGGGTTTACTATAACACTGTAAACCAGGGTTGGGTAAAATTCAGACATTTTTTTTGTCAAGTCGTCATTAGACGTTTCACTGATGAAACTTCCTTTTCTATTAAAGATCACACATTATATGAATTTCACGTTAACTCTGCATAGATTTGAATTTTGACTTGTACTTCTGCATCCTGTTTGCTACCTCAATTCAAATTCATAAATTAAAGTGGAATAAAAAAACATTCTATATTAGCCATTATTAACCATTCTATACTATATTTAAACTGCATAAGAATTTCTCCCTTAAATGGAAAGTTCCCCCCAAAATTACAATTATTTCATTATTTTCTTACTCTCATGTTGTTCCAAGCTTTATGATGTTTTTTTTGTTTGTTTTTTTCCTCCATGGAACACAACAATAATTGCATGAAAGTAGTCCATTTGCCAGCCACATGACTCTGACCTTTGCATCTGCTCTTAACATAACGTATAGGCTTTATATATGTGATGCACCATAATTTAGAATCATTCTGACCTAGTTTTATGCTCTGAATCCAAAGTTTTCAGCCTTTTTTAAAAATTCAAACATACACTAAATAATTAAGACATCAGTAACAGGTTAAGCATAAAATGCATTTGTAATAACTGGACAATTACATGAGAGATTATAGCTAAGTTCATTGCATATTGCGACTCGGAATGATAGAGCACGTCACATACAGTCTTTTTGAAGCCGTACAGTAACTTGTGGTACAGACTTAACTTTAAGTCATTAATCACTTGTTCCAAAGGCAGAGCAGATGTTAAAAGCTGTTGTCTATGGCACTGAATATCTACAGCTGTGTACTCAAGCATACATGCACTGTCCGTGGTGCTGAAGATCTGCTTGTGTGTACTCATGTACATATGCACTGTCCGTGGTGCTGAAGGTCTGCCTACGTATATGCTTCTGAATGCTTACTTGCCATACTTTTGCTTTTTGATTGCCGCCTTACAACAGCTCTCTCTATCTGCCATTATCATCCTTTTTTAATACAGTAATATCACATATTGAAGCTCAGTCTGTACACTTCACAAGCTATTAGTGCTGATAGATGTGCTCTTCGGGGAAGGAAAAATGTCCTCCAGTGTTTAACTATATGGCTAATAGTGGTCCATTTTCAACTTTCTGAGGAAGGCGCTTTTCACTGTTTGAAACAGTGGCATTTTGCTAAGGCCATTAGCAGGGCTGGGCTCTCACAAGGGGGTTCACTGTCGTGTCTGTGCTTCTCCATTGAGCTGTTTTTTTCCCTTCGATAGGGGTATTGTACTGCACAAGGAAAAGTGTGGTCTCTGTATGACACAGAAAATAGCAGCACACTATCATGACAGCTTGTAATAATTTGTGTGAGATGGTGAAATCATATGATCTTGTATGACTTTTTTTCTTATCAGTCATGGTTAGGTTTAGGGGTTGAGGTTGGCATTTATGCTTAGATTTAAGGTTTGTACTCAAGCATACATGCACTGTCCGTGGTGCTGAAGATCTGCTTGTGTGTACTCATGTACATATGCACTGTCCGTGGTGCTGAAGGTCTGCCTACGTATATGCTTCTGAATGCTTACTTGCCATACTTTTGCTTTTTGATTGCCGCCTTACAACAGCTCTCTCTATCTGCCATTATCATCCTTTTTTAATACAGTAATATCACATATTGAAGCTCAGTCTGTACACTTCACAAGCTATTAGTGCTGATAGATGTGCTCTTCGGGGAAGGAAAAATGTCCTCCAGTGTTTAACTATATGGCTAATAGTGGTCCATTTTCAGCTTTCTGAGGAAGGCGCTTTTCACTGTTTGAAACAGTGGCATTTTGCTAAGGCCATTAGCAGGGCTGGGCTCTCACAAGGGGGTTCACTGTCGTGTCTGTGCTTCTCCATTGAGCTGTTTTTTTCCCTTCGATAGTGGTATTGTACTGCACAAGGAAAAGTGTGGTCTCTGTATGACACAGAAAATAGCAGCACACTATCATGACAGCTTGTAATAATTTGTGTGAGATGGTGAAATCATATGATCTTGTATGACTATTTTTCTTATCAGTCATGGTTAGGTTTAGGGGTTGAGGTTGGCATTTGTGCTTAGATTTAAGGTTTGGATTGTATGTTTTCTCATTATTTCACAATTTACTTCAAATTATGCTGACCTCTCATGTGACCAGAATGGATATTAGCCAAGGAAGCCTAACTTTTTTAAAATCTGCAGTTGCTTATTTATTCCAACATCATCTTTTAGGTTAAAGCAAATTGTTTTAGTGATGAGTGCTGGTATTGTCGTGCTGTATAATCCTCCATTTAAACACGTCATGTGATACATTTGCAAACGGTCACATCCACTTATGTTGATCCAATGGTCTTGTGGGATTAGCATTGATTAACATTACAATCACTTGAGTGAGAAGTGAAAAGATATTGTCTTTCCTCTGGTGTCAGTTGAAATACACAAAAAGGGCAGTGTGTGTCTGTGTGTATGCGTGTGTGTATTTTTTTAGCTGAGGTGTTCTGAATATATCCACTATCCTTCAGAGTTAATGAGGCGTGTCCTGTGAATGGTATTTACTTATTCCAATCACAATCCTGGTTCATTTAAACCCATAACCTCACTTCCCTCAGTAGGATGTGACATGCATTTCTATAAATATATTAGTCTCCTCCACAACACCATGTACGTTTTGAGGCATTCTGTGTTGTTCTGATATAAGAACAATCAAAGGATAATGAGTTGCCAGAGCACACTTAAAGGAATAGTTCACCCAAAAATGAAAATTTGCTGAAAATGTACTCACCCTCAGGCCATCTAATATGTAGATGAGTTTGTTTCTTCATCATAACAGACTCTGAGAAATAGCATTATACACTTGCTTTCCAATGGATCCAATGAGTCCAAACAGCTGATAAATCCATAATCCATAATAACGCTACCTCCAGTGAAATAGTTCATCCCCTGTTCTCCTTTCACATCAAAATCCACTGATTTTTGATGGTTTAAAGTTAAAAACATCTTAATGATAGGTTTGTTTACAAACACGCAACTTTTCACAAGATGTTAATTGATAGACTGGAGTTGTGTGGAATACTTGTGGATTATTGTAATGTTTTTATCAGCTGTTTGGACTCTCATTCTGACTGGTGAGAAAGCTTTCATTTATGAGTGAACTGTTGCTTTAAAAACACATCACAATTTCACACATCACAGTTAGCCTGAAACACATGAAGAGATCATGGCAACAGACTTCCACAGATGTTCTTTTCTTTACTAAATAGCTGTGAAAAAATGCAGGCAGCACACACATAGAGACAAGCATTACAGAAAAATACTTGCTTTGACAGTGGCACCTTCTGTGATCTCGTGGCTTCAGAGTTTTTCTTTGAGAGCCAGTGAGAAAACAGCAAGACCAAAGTCCACCCACGTACAGACAGAGAAGGGTAGAAAAAAAGATATTTCACTTTACACCACCAAATAAAAGTACAGTAAGGAAAAATCAATAAGTAATAAACTTCCAGGCTGCTTTTATTAGCTTATATTTGAATTATACGCACTGATTTGTCTGTCAGCAAACATTAGTGACTTTTGATGAGGGATTTTGTTATTGGATGAGATTGACATGAGATTGAAATTAGATCTTTTGACTTATTTAAAAGACATGCTCTCAAACTTTTGCTGCAAAAACATATGTGAAGCATACACACACAAACACAGAGCTCAATTTATGACTGCAGTGCAGTCTCAGGTGTCCTCATCCTATTAACCAAACCCATCTCAGTGGAGCCTCTGCCTAGAATAACAAAAATAATGACTTTGTGTTTTTTCTACCCCACAAAGTCATTTCTACCCCCCCTCCCATTATAATCATTTAACTTAATGACTTCTATATAATTTTACAATGCCTTGGCATAGATATTGCATTATTTTTTATGTAAATATATTGTTAAAATACTGTAAAAAATATATAGGGTTTGGTAGTAAAGAGTATGCTTAGTGTGTTTTGTGTCACATTTTATATAAGTGTAACATGATTTTCATGCTAAGGCTGAGGATGCTTGCTGTTCAGAGCATTTTAAACAGGTTGTTTGTTGCCATGGATTTATGATGTAAATGTTTATGATGTCTTGTCCCTCAGTTTCTTTTCTTTAAAATTTGCAAGTTTGAAGTTTCATAAACTCCAAGTGGTGTCCAGGGGCGGACTGGCCATCTGGACGTTCTGGAGAAGTCCATCCGACGGCCGTCGGCCTGGCTAGTTCATCATCAGAGAAAAAGTGACATTGACGGCAGACAGACAGTCAGACAGTGTTAGAATACTCATAGAATACTCAAATTGAAAAATTCTGTTTCAGGTTTCTAGATTTTAGGTTTATGATTATCATTGTCATATTATACATTTTGCATTCTGCTCTTTTTATGTAGATTTCAAGTAGGCCTATTTTAGTTCATACAATAATACATTTATTTCAATCCCCTGCTAAAAAAAAAATAGAAACCATCACATTTTGTAATGGTTTTACTTGTTATAATAGAAATTGTATTGTTATAATGGAAACTGTAATGGTCTCTGTCGGTCTGTACTGGTAATTTGTCACATTTTATTGTTGGCTTGTTAAAACCACTAAATCCTAATGGAATATGTTCCAATACACACTAGAGGAAGCCATTTATTAATGGTTTTAATGGTTAAAAGTTGATGGTTTGTAATGTTTGTAATGATATTTGTAGTGGAAATCATTGAAATTTCTGTGATGGTTTCTATTGTTTTTGTCAGCAGGGTCAGCATGGGTTTTGTGATGTTATTTGCCATAAATGTGATAGGATCGCTGTAATATCGTGAGATAGTATCGACTGCTTGTAGTTGTGGTGGGCCTATTTGGGAGAAAATCCAGGGCCGTTTTTTACTCCCAGTCCGTCCCTGGTGGTGTCAAACTCGCATTGGTGACATATGATGCCATAGTGCAATAAAAGGTTACACTTTACTTGAAGGGGTGTGCATAAGACTGACATGACACCTTCATAATCATGACATGACACCTACATAATCATGACATGACACATGTCATGAATATGAAGGTTTTTTATGCATGTTTATGACAACTGTCATTAAGTGTCATTCGCTCAGTTATGTAATTTTTAATGCAAAGATGACATTGTTTGAGATGTCTTTGTTATGGGCTATGGTTAGAGGTAGGGGTAGGGGTAGGTTAGGGTTAGGTCAAATAATGTAATATTTGCATTAAAAATGACATAACGGAGCGAATGACACTTAATGACAGTTGTCATAAACATGCATAAAACCTCCTTCATATTCATGACATGTGTCATGTCATGATTATGAAGGTGCCATGTCAGTCTTATGCACACCCCTTCAAGTAAAGTGTTACCCAATAAAATTACTTGTCTGTGATTGAGTCGTCCGATTCATATCTATTCCTGTCATTGTCAGTGTCTTAAAGATTTGACACGCCTGGCTATGATTTTTTTTCAGTTGAGTCTTCAGTAGAGGTGCAAAGAAATTGTAGATGGATCACTTCTCTTGCCTTTTACACTGAATTATCTTGTCACCTGCTTGTGCATATGTCAACCAGTGTCATGTTTGACATGTTGACTCTCACAGACTCTGATAATGTCTAATGCCCGAGATGAGATGAGATAATCTTTTTATTCTGTGACTAATATGTTCAGCGAGTGAGTGTGTCTCGTACCTGCTCTGTCTATTGCTGTCCACCAATGGCCCAGAGAATCTCATTAGAGTGCGTTTAATTACATCAGACCTGAAACTGCATGTAGCAATGATCAATCAGTGTTCAATAACATCACTGAGAGGATGAGTCGATAACCAAATTCCCTCCTTGTGCAGAGGTGCTAGCTTGTTTCACCCTCAGGCGCTTAGGTTAACAGGGTTGATGGATCAAGGGCTCAAATGTTGAAACAATCAATTGGAGAAGGAGAGTGGTTCATGTGTGCGGGGGTGACCAACTAAGTCCTGCATGCATCTTGCTTTTAGATATGTAGGTGAATTATGGAGTGTGACTGATGTTAGTGGGTGAGTGATTTGGCTGTAATGACATCCTGTGTGGCCTGAGTCATAGCTGGAAGGTTCGATGTGAGTTGTGTAATACTCGTCCTAGAAAGTGTACAGTGGATTCAGTTAGATGAGGAGAGGAGAAGAAAGACAAGAGAAGATAAGACAAGTAGAGGTATAAAAAACAGAGGAGTACACAGCAAAATCCCCAGAGTTAAATCAACTCTGCTCGGAGTATATATCGTCCCAATCTACAGAGTGTTAAAGTAACACTGAAGCAGAGTTACCACTGTTGAGGATTATGTGATACATTTTCATGTCTAAAAGCCTGAGCAGTAGTTGTTCATCTTCAACATTGTTAACAGCTGGTTTTCTTTACTAATGCTCACTCATTAATTAATTAATTGCTTAATTATCCCATTAACTTTAACTCGGCTTCAGTGTTACTTTAACACTCTGTAGATTGGGACAATATGTACTCTGAGCAGAGTTGATTTAACTCTGAGGATTTTGCTGTGTAGTAGAGACTACAGTAGAGAACAGGACTCGACAATACAGACTGCCCAATGGTGCAGGGCCAGAGTGAAAAGTGCTTGGGTCAGTTGTCAGACTGGGACAGTGCATTGTCATGAAAGTTTATCATATGCACAAGTTTTTAAGTCTTACCAGTTGAAACATCTATGCAGATATAATCCAAAAAAGGCAGATGTATTTATGATATATTCAAAGTATTCAAGATATCTTTAAATCTCGATAGCAAGATCATACCGTCTACAGATTCTTTCTCACAGGTATTGTCCTTGGGAATCACACAGTATTATATTTTTTTAGATTTCAGTCTTTTTTGTTTAAATCTTCAACAGCCTCTGACAAGACATTGTGTCTGTTGTTGCTTCAGTTTTTGTTGTGCCTAAAGGGGTCTATAATACCTGTATAAAGCTGTCTGTCAGCATTCCCATTCATCTAAAGTAAGTGTGCCAGTCATCTAAACTTTAAATGTCATGTGGCTAATCACTTTGAAACTGCAGGAAATTACATCATAATGACAATGACTGGCTTATGGCATAGCAAGATTCGGTCACACTTTACTTTAGGGACCAATTCTTACTATTAACTAACTATTAACTACGACTTTTGCCTCAATAAACTCCTAATTTAATGCGTATTAATAGTTAGTAATTAAGTTGTTAGGTGTATTGGGTTAAGGGATCTAAAGCATGGTCATGCAGAATAAGGCTTTTATGTGTGCTTTATAAGTACTAATAAACAGTCAATATGCTAGTAATATGCATGAGAATTGGTCCCTAAACTAAAGTGTTCCCCAAGATTAGCAGCTATCCTTGGGATGTAAGTTTTGATATAAAAGGCAGCAGACAAAGTTAGTTTAATGTTTGTTTGTGTGTGTGTGTGTGTGTGTGTGTGTGTGTGTGTGTGTAGACAGTGAATCAGTTTGATGTACAATTAATAGGTTTTTGACTCAACCAGCTTTCGACCGTGCTAAACTTTGAACCTTTGGTTGTGCCACCCTGGGTTGTTCATTGGTCCAAAATCCCATGACTACTCAGTAGTTCACTTTCAACAGAGACAAACAAATCTCAGAGCTGAAAACTTTTCTATTATGTTGTGTCTGGTTAGGACACAGTGTAAGACACTGAAAAGGTCCCTCTCAAGAGACCTTGCAGATGATTGTTTATATCACTGTGAGTTAGTATTGTAAAGAATGACAATCAGTTGTGCGTATTCATGAGAACATTCCTATTGTTTGATAATGACATGAGTGTGTCATGAGTGTTTGAAGTCAGAACGCGCATTAAATTAATTAGTCATGTCATTCAATTAGTCTACATTCACTGTCATTACTTGCTGAGCCATTTGTGCTGATTGCATTAAACACTCTGATAGAGGAAATAAAAGAGCGAGACAGGAAAGAGAGAGCTGAGTCACTCAGTCTGTAGCTATATATATAAAGACCATGAAAAAACGTTTACACTTATCCCCCGAAACCATATCACCCCTGCTGCTTTTTCCATACACACCCGCACAGCTTTTCCCTATTCCTTGAACAATTAAGCAAGGTCATTAAACTGTTCTGTAAGATGGCGTCTGTCTTAAAGGGGTCATATGATGCGATTTCAAGTTTTCCTTTCTCTTTGGAGTGTTACAAGCTGTTCGTGAATAGATAAGATCCCTGAAGTTGCAAAGACTAAAGTCTCAAAACCAAAGAGATATTCTTTATCAAAGTTAAGACTCTGCCACACCTCCCTAAAACGGCTCGTTCTAACACGCCCCCACATATCTAGGTCACTATGTGGGAATATTTGCATAATGCGCCCAAATGTTCACGCATAGAAAGAAGGTGTGGTTTCAGTAACCGCAGTTAGTGTTGAAGCAGCCATGTCAGGGAGACACTGTGTGTTTCTAGGCGAAAGCAAAAGCACTTTATTTGGCCTTCCGAAAGTAGATGCATTTAGGAATCTTTAAGATTACTTACAACAGAACAGCAATGCATTTTATGGACGACCGTTTCGTGAACCTAGGAGAGGAGGTAATTCTGACTTTGCTATGACAATCTGGCACTTCTGAATCAGCGACTGTAAGTATGTTTTGTTACTAGTTTAAGTATTTGCTATTGACTGTTCAAATGCGGAGTTTTGCGCATCGTGTGTGTGTGTGTGTGTGTGTGTGCGTGTGCGTGCGCGCGCGCGGTGTGTGCATGTATGTGAGAGAGAGAGAGAGAGAGAGAGAGAGAGAGAGAGAGAGAGAGAGAGAGAGAGAGAGAGAGAGAGAGAGAGAGAGAGAGAGAGAGAGAGAGAGAGAGAGAGAGAGAGAGAGAGAGAGAGAGAGAGAGAGAGAGAGAGAGAGAGAGAGAGAGAGAGAGAGAGAGAGAGAGAGAGAGAGAGAGAGAGAGAGAGAGAGAGAGAGAGAGAGAGAGAGAGAGAGGGGGTCACATCACAAACACGTATTTGAAAAATAATGTGTTTTTTGAACATTAAAGCATGTCAACATATTCTGTTACACCAAATACACAAAATAATGATCTTTAAAAAAGCATCATATGACCCCTTTAAATGGCAGGCGAATCAAGAGAATCAATCTCATTAATCATTCAGCCCAGTTCTTACTCAGCACTAGCCTGAACCCCATTTCATATTTATGGTCCTGCGATTATGCTTTTGTTATGACCCATCTATTTTTCTGACTGCTCCGTCATTCCTCTGCGAGTTTTAATGGACACTGCTTGCTGTCCATTTAGATAGACACTAATGTCACGAGACACAGATGATGTTTAGTTAGGGCAGTGTTCATGGGTTTAAATGGGTAGTGTGGTGGTGAAGGGTGTATTTTACTGATATGTGAGTCAAAGGTTTTCTTTTTTCTCTGTAAGTGGGCATTAAGCTTTGAATGCTTTTGTGGTGCATTTGTTTCTAGTGTAATGTTTTGAGAGGTCTGTAATGTGATACTATATTGCTCATTATTAGTTAATGTTAGTTAATGCATTAACTAATGTAACAATTGAGACATAATTGTAAAGTGTGGCCCAATCATTTTTAATTTTTGTTAGTTTTGGAGTCATGAAAACATATTTTATTTTTTCCTAGTTTTTACTTCAGTTAATAAAATTGCATTAACTTAGTTTTCATTAATGATGATGACACTATTTATATACTGAGAGTCGTTACATAATTTTTTGAAGTATCTGTGTTACATTTGTTTGCTGTATAACTTTGCAAAACTTTCTTCAACCGCTTTTTGTCATCTTTTATTTTTATCCCTTTCAGAAATAAGCTACTCACAACAAATGCACCACCCATTCGAGGTTATATTTCATCGCCATCCCACGCACCTCTCAGAGAAGAGAGCCAAACACTGGATCAATACCTCGTTGCCGCAGTGTGTCAGCGTCTGTCCCTCCTCTCCCTCTCCAGCTGTAATCTGCACTATAGTTGCGTGGATCAAGTCTATTAGTTGAAAGCATCATAAAATCACAAGAGGCAGTGCGAGAAATGACATGAGGAGAAGAGAAGCAGACAGAAAGATAAAGGCAGAGAGAAAGAGAGAGAATTAAACAAAGGAGGCAGGAGGAGACTGAAATTAGGAAGTTGACACACTTGCATGGTGGACCTGCAGGGCCGCACAGACAGGAAGTGAAATTGTTCTGGAGTATTACAGTCCTGCGTCCCTCTTCCAGCTCAACACCTAATCCCTCCATATCTTTTCCTTTGAGGGACTATATTTCTGCTCCTTCCATCCACTCGTCTCTATACCTCTTGAGAGAGGGCTGCGAAGAGGCTTAGAGCTCTGCTTCATTTCATACCCCATCAGTGCTGTTTATTTGCAACCCGCTTGACTCTGGATATTCATCTGGGGTCAATTAAATGTGATGTATGGCATTGCACCAATCAAGAAATCTGCTTAATAACTTTTTTCCTGTGTTGAATTAAATGTAGATTGCATTTTGTTATTTATGCACTGCTCCTCTTTAAAAAATAAAATAAAATTAAAATCTAATTAGGTCATAAAATGTGGTACTTGAGCTGTCTTGGGTTACAAATACCTGAACAAATAGAAAAAAAAAATTGCATAGTGTGAATTTTAGCACTTGTGTCGTCACTAAACCATCCATTAAAACAATCAACCAATCATCTCAGTGACTCTAAAAATGTTAATTCGAGAAGATTGGGTGTGTGAAAAGGCACTATGGCCTAAATTAATGAAAAAAGCATTCTGCTCTTTTAAAACAAGATCGGAAAACTAATTCATGGCACTTCACACGCACACATAGACACACACACACAGAAATCCCTTTAGTTTCCTGAGTTTTATAGCCATCCTCACACTCAGCCCTGCCTCGATTTCCGTCCCTCTCGGCTTCTCATTTCATTAGGCTCAGTGTGGAAAAGCCATGAGTATGTAAATAAAGGCTGTCTCATAATGACTTTATCACTTGGTGGCAGCCATTTTGGTGATTTATCACCATGGTGACTTGGACTAAGGAAATGGCAGGAGCGATAGAGACAGACTCAGGGAAGGAAGGACAGGCGCTAGTGTCTGATTATGAAGTTCAAGTTCTTGAGGGTCAGTGTTAATGAGCTTTAAGCTGTAGCTGAAGTTGTAAATGCTATACTTCTGAAAATGTAAAACAGAATGTGATCCTTTGTTAAAGGGATAGTTCACCCAAAACTCACCCATGTTGTTCCAAACCTGTATGAATGTCTGTCTTCTGTTGAGCACAAAAGAAGATATTTTGAAGAATGTGGGTAACATTCTTCAGAAGTCTGTGGCTACTGTCAACTGTTTGGTTACCCACATTCTTCAAAATATCTTCTTTTGTGTTCAAAAGAAGAAGAAAACAACAACTTGAGGGTGAGTGAATGTTGACAGAACTTTCATTTTTTGGCTGAACTATCCCTTTAAGGCTTATAGAGGTTTTTTTTTCTTTTAATTGTGCTCCAGCAATCTGGTTTGAGATCACGGCTGCTGTGGACTGTGGTCAATTTACGGGCAGAGAAAAAGCTCACAAGTTTGACACATCAAGGCCTGTGTCAGGTGGTATGTCATCAGAATGATGTCCACACCAGAGAAAGGCTGGTAAGGCGATGACAGAGAGTGAGGGATGAGTTTTAGAGGAAGTGCTTTGTCAGATCTTGTTTTTGTTGTGCCACTTCCTTTACTCTCTCCTTGCCCTCACACGTTTTCTGTCCCTCTTGTCTTTTTGAATCTGTGCTTTTCTCAAAGTCTCTGTCATGATCCGTTGGCCTGTTTGTCCATCATGAGACCAGATCGTTCCTTTCTCTTTTGGCCAGGTCTACACCTACTGTCTCACTCATTTACTCCTCCTGCTCACCCTGTGTCTATTCCACTCATTCTCACTCAGTCTGTCCTAAAATCGTTTCTGGCCCACATAGCCATCCATATTGTGCCACATCACTCCGTCGGACAGAATCGAAGTGGTGTTTACCTCAATAAACCATCTATAGAAATATGGTAATGGCTTTAAACATAAGCTCTCCCTTTGGAAAATTATTTTTAGATGTTGTTCTTTGGGATATGTAACAGATTTCTGGATCAGTCTGGTTTAAGTGTTTTTTTTCCCCTCATGCCTCTCTATTCACTGGAGCTTTTCCCCCCAGTTTATTTATTTATTGATTTATTTTACTGAGCTAATGATATTTTCTGTACCCATCCCACTCAAAAACATTTGAGCCTTTTTAGATGTTTCCATGCGGCCACTATTAAAGAGCCAGTGTACTTGTTACTGGGTCAAATTGACCCTGTATGACAAATCACAGCTCAAGAGTTGCAATTTGCTGCTCTTTACTGAGCATGTGTGAAAGACATGGTGACAACGAAAGCATTTTACATTGTCATGTGCAAATCACATCTGTGGAGCATGTCAGGAAGTTTCAGGCTGAAAATTTGACATAGTAAATCATAGTCTGAAATAGTTCAAATGAACCACAACAGCTTGGAAGGGTTGAAACTTTATTTAGTACAAGGCTACAGTATTCAGCATCAGTCCTGGATGGCCACTGTCTGGCAGAATTTAGTTTAAATGCTAATTAAACACACCTGAGAAAACTACAGTAATCAAGGTCTTATGGATTACTTGAAATTACAGCAGGTGTGTTTGATCAGGGTTGGAAGTAAACTCTGCAGGACAGTGGCCCGTGAGGACTGGCATTCAATGGCCCTGATTTAGTATGTATATTAAGCTGTTTTCCTTGAGGGGACTGTTGGCTGGTTCACACAGTCTTGGTGTTTTCATATTTTACCTTCCTGTTGGGGACATTTGGTCTCCAAAATGTAGGCAAAACCTCACCCACATATCTTGCAAGTCTCCCACATGCATGGCAGAAAAATATTTTTTTTTATCTGTATTATGTTTTCCAGTAAAAACATCCTTAGAAATAAATTATTGTGCTGTCAAATCGAATAATCGTGATTAATCGCATCCAAAATAAAAGTTTGTGTTTACATAATATATGTGCGTGTACTGTGTCTATTTATATGTATATATTTTATGTAATTAATATATTTAATGTATATATGTGTATATTTAAGAAATATATGAAATATATATTTATATCACGTGAAGGGGTAGGGGCGTCTCGATTCTCTTTTGGTTGGAGGGGTAGGGGTAAGGGGAAGGGCCAGATAGCCCTTCAAACGAAGATTTTTCGGGACCACACTTCAAACGAAGGGGAATGAATTATCTCAGCGTAAATCGGCTTCAGCGGCAACATGGCTGCCCGAGAGAACAAAAAGACACATAAATGTAAGCATTTTTGGCATTAATAAAGATTTTAACGAAAAGTAATCATTTGTTTTATGTTACATTCAATCGTGAGTTTATATTTACGGTCATGTTACTCAAAGAAATTTTTGCAAAAAATCGCTATAGTTTGCTAACGTCATATCATTACTGACTGCACGATAGTGCCACAACATAAGCTATTTTCATGTCTGATCAGGGCGATAATAACCACCATAGACATTGAGGAGGGCTAGTAACCCCAATAATTATAAATCACTAAACTCTTTTTGAAATATTGCCAATTTGAGAGAGAGAGAGAGAGAGAGAGAGATAGATAGAGAGAGAGAGATGAAAGTTGCATGTGTGCGCGTCTGTGCGTTTCTCTTTTTAGAGTGAGTTTACTTCAAAAACAGCGATTTTATCCTCTCGTCGCTGGAAAATATAATGTAGCGATTCAGTATTTAAACTGTTATTAATAAAAGTCGTGGGGCAGCGTTGACAAGTTTCTTTGCTCCTGGATGTGTGAGCTGTGCGATATCTGATGTGTGTGTGTGTGTGTGTGTGTGACACACACACACACACATCCCTCTAGAGATTACACACAGATAATTCAGGGTCCAGAGTGTATCAAAGCCTGTGCTTATGGAAGAACAATGTGGTAAGATGTCACTACAAGACATTTTAACACCTTGTTCTCATATAGTTGAGAATCTAGAACTGTATTCAGAACTGGTTCCATTTTTGTTCCAAAAAGTACAGGAATCAATGCTTTAGCAGTTGTGAGCTTGCCATCAGAGGTGAATGTGATGAGAGAGAAAGACTAGGCACCATAAATAATGCAATGAAAACGCCAAAGAGACAAAACATGTTTCTATGCTTTTTGAAACAACCAATGTACAGCATGGCCAGTGCGATTTGTGAATAACTGAATGACTTTTTTAAGCTGGTTCTTTGCAATGAATCAGTCATAATGACCCAAGTGAGCCACAAGTTGTGTTCGAAACCTTTGGACAACCATGCATGGAGGTTCTGCCTGAAGAAACAGGCTTATGAATAGCTTCTGAGATGCATACATCATGTATAATGTTCCAAAACAAATCATGCAAATATTTAGTGACTGTGATGCCTTTTTCATATTCTTATAATTAAATATTTCTTATAATTAAATCGGACACTTTTCAACCGCCCTTTATTTATAACAACCAAACTGCCAACTCAGAACTGTGAAGGACACATCTGCTGCATGATGTCTTCAAAAACTGACCAGATAAATGCAACTGAGTGAACACAATATGATGCTAAAGTAATTTCAGAACTACCTCATTGTATCGCTACCTCCATATACAGGTGCATCTCAATAAATTAGAATGTCGTGGAAAAGTTAATTTATTTGAGTAATTCAACTCAAATTGTGAAACTCGTGTATTAAATAAATTCAATGCACACAGACTGAAGTAGTTTAAGTCTTTGGTTCTTTTAATTGTGATGATTTTGGCTCACATTTAACAAAAACCCACCAATTCAACAAATTAGAATACTTCAACAAATTAGAATACTTCATAAGACCAATAAAAAAAACATTTTTAGTGAATTGTTGGCCTTCTGGAAAGTATGTTCATTTACTGTACATGTACTCAATACTTGGTAGGGGCTCCTTTTGCTTTAATTACTGCCTCAATTCGGCGTGGCATGGAGGTGATCAGTTTGTGGCACTGCTGAGGTGGTATGGAAGCCCAGGTTTCTTTGACAGTGGCCTTCAGCTCATCTGCATTTTTTGGTCTCGTTTCTCATTTTCCTCTTGAAAATACCCCATAGATTCTCTATGGGGGTCAGGTCTGGTGAGTTTGCTGGCCAGTCAAGCACA
>NW_015555781.1:4286005-4293366 GCF_001515605.1 Sinocyclocheilus anshuiensis | reverse complement strand
ATTTAATACACGAGTTTCACAATTTGAGTTGAATTACTGAAATAAATGAACTTTTCCACGACATTCTAATTTATTGAACAGCCTCAAACAAACCATCCAACTCACCAACAACTGCCATGATGATATATGCTTACAGGCGTAGTTCAACCAAAAATGAAAATGCTGTCATCGTTTATTCACCCTCATGTCCTGTATATCTTTCTGTAAAACACAAAAGAAGGAATTTTGAAAAAGAGAGTTTCATAATTTACATTTTTGGGAGTATTATTCCTTAAAGGCTTGAGAGATATAAATCAGTATATTTATTAATTAGTTGTCCGTATATCTCTAACAATATCTCGTTAATGATACATTAGGAACAGAATTAATAGAATTAATGAATTTTAATAATTAATTGAAGCAAAAGTACAAAGTTCCAATGTTCCAAAAAATACTAAGAATTGGTAATGTGATCATCAAGAATGTGGAATTCCTTAAGATTCCCATTCCTATTCAGGACATTGAGAGGAGGAAAAGCTGGTGTTCAGCTCTGTTGCTGAACTTGGGTCATGTGATGGGGTAGGTCAGGTGAATGACACATGAAATGCAGCATGTTTTTTCAGTGCCGTCTCTTTTCTGTAGGCCTGTAGGGACCACTGCACATCAGCATATAGTCCAAACACACGCTCTTGAAAAAAAGAAGCTTTGAGTTGCAGGCGTTTTGAAGCCTAGTCAAGCTTTTCACTAATGCTGTGGAGAAAGTTACAGAGAGATAGACAGAGGTATAAGAAGTTGTGCAGTCTAATCTCAGACAGGACCAAGTCTGTTGCTTGAATTCATGGGACCAGGGACAAAACTTTGTGCTCTCGGAACAAGAAAGACACACACTTCTCAGAGCAGTCAGCTGCTAAACAACACTGCATTTGACACTTGAGACCAGCCGTGTGTGTGTGTGTGTGTGTGGGGTTATGGACAGATGACAGTCTTGAATCCGCCCCCTGTGTTTGGAAGAGAGCTACAGGCGAGCAGGCAGAGAGATGTCACTAAGAGTAGGACAACACTATCACCACTAACCGTGTGTGTGTGTGTGTGTGTGTGTGTGTGTGCCTGCTTAACCATATTTTGGAGACAAATTTGTACACCAAAATGAGCTAAACCTTACAAAATCTCCAAAAATCTCCATTTGGGGATGACCTCATTTGTAAAACTGGTATAAAATTAAGTAAACAAAGTTTTTTTAAACTGTAAAAATGCAGAATATTTCTGTGAGGGGGTAGGGTTAGGGTGTAGGATTAATTTATAAAATCTATAACTATCTGTATATAAAAACAATAAAAGTCTGTGTAGTGTCCCTATTTTGATAGCTAAGTAAGTGTGTGTGTGTGTGTGTGTACAGGTATATATGGTTTATGAGGACACAGATGTGTATAATGACATGGGTACTACAACGTAAACATGGTTTATGAGGACACTTCCTGTGTCCCCGTAAACCAAAAGGCTTAAAAAACATACAAAACGGTGTTTTATGAAATTCAAAAATTGCCAGCAGTTTCCTGTAAGGGGTAGGTTTAGGGGTAGGGTTGGTGTAGGGCAATAGAAAATACAGTTTGTACAGTATAAAAACCATTACGCCTAGGGAGAGTCCCCGTAAACCACAAATACAAGTATGTGTGTGTGTGTGTGTGTGTGTGTGTGTGTGTTGTTTTATGTTATGTTGTTTTGCATTTATTTTTTCAAAGTATCAATCATTAACCAGTTTATTCACATACTATAATGTTCTTTTACTAATTGATTAATTCGTGATACCATTTATTTCTTTAGAAGTACAACTTTTTTACTGAGGAAAGGGACATGTAGATTGTGGAGGATTAGAAGAGAGCTCATAAAGAGAGCAGTATACAGTTGAGATGGTGAAATATGAGGTTGAAAGGCAGTGAAATAGAGATAAAGAGTGTTTGTGAATTGGATTTGGTACTGGCCGGTGCTGCTTCAGTTTTCAGCGTGAGTGCTTTTTGTGTTTATTTATATAAGGATTTAGACCACCAGGGTAACCAGTATTTTGCTCAAGTAGATTGACCCTGACAAACCCATGCCTGCCCTGTATTTAGTCTTCATTTTATTACTCATTTATTTATTTATTTGCATTAGCGTTTTCTCTTTTCATTCAGCTGGTAATGATTGCAGTAGTTATATACAGGGGTTGGCCATAAAGGCATTGGGACTTTTGGGTTAATTGAAACCCAATTTAAATACAATGTAAATATGTGAAGATGTAACCCTCTACCACACACATTATTTGACTCTTTTTCAGAATGAAGAATGGCTTAACTTGAACTGCTGTAAAAAAAAAAAAAATCGGGAAAAAATATTATTTTAAGGTACTTTATGATATGTTGCCATATGGCAACAGCATGCAATAGTGGATCTAACTTAGAATAAGTATAAGTTTACTTATAGTTAATATTTTTCCTCAGAAATGTTGTTTGTGTTGATTCAGTTTGTGCTATTATAAGCTTTAACAGTACTTAGAATTGACACCTTATACATACTTTCCAACAACTTGTGCTTTTATTTATTCCATTCTTTTTTGCTGAATAATGATTTATAATTTTTTTATTTCATTACATTTTTCATGAATATTATTTAAATTGCAAATTTATAGTTAAAACAAATATAATACTGTTTTCACAAAGCAGTTTTTTCATCTGCAGCAAGAGCAAGTTCTGCCCTTTTCTTCTTTACCTTGCCATAGAATATGGCCGTGCTCACTGATTACCTGTATTCATATTCAATCAAAAGTAAAATTGCCATTTCAATTAGATTATATCCATAATACAAATGCCATTAACATTTACTAATCAACATTATATCACTAGTAATGTTGTTATTGTTACAGCTTATCAGATTGCAGCGGAGCTTGCTAGCTAGCTAAACTATTGTAATAATGTCATTCCACTATTGCACAGTGTTGCCGCTTGGCAACACATACATTTGAACGATTTACCAAAAACTAATTTCATAAAAACTTTTTTGAGAGGTGAATATGTTATCATAACATCATAACAGTGATGTTTCTGATTTTTGTGTGTAAGTGAGACGGACTGGTCCTTGTTTGTTACCGACGTTTTAGTTTACTTTCAGCAACTACCGACAAGAGACGGCAGTCTGTCAGAAATCTCGCCACAGAAAAAAAAACTGCATTTCATGTCACTTAACTAAAGCACATCATTGGCTAAACTAAGGTCTTCTTTTTCCAACAAAAAAAAGCAAGAATGTTCTCTTAAAGAGACAGTGGTAAGGAAATAACACAAAGAGTATGTTGCCATATGGCCACACCATGCGGTAGAGGGTTAAAAAAAAATCCACCATTGTCATTCTGACCCATTTAAATTGTGGATCCTGGCATAAATGTACTGTTTGATATAAGCAATGTTCTGTTTTGTAG
This sequence comes from Sinocyclocheilus anshuiensis, assembly GCF_001515605.1. Taxonomy (NCBI): domain Eukaryota; kingdom Metazoa; phylum Chordata; class Actinopteri; order Cypriniformes; family Cyprinidae; genus Sinocyclocheilus; species Sinocyclocheilus anshuiensis. Next base: position 4,289,942 of record NW_015555781.1, on the reverse strand, counting down.
TAGTACTCTGCACCTTTTCTGTTGCACACTGCAGATACAAAAGTCTGCAATCAAAAGTCAGAGAATCTTAATATATGCACCCAAACATTTCTCATCAAATTCCCAGACCAAATAGTCTGAGCTATTTTATCCACATTCATTTTATAGCTCTATAATCCCCCTTTACTCTGTCAACAATTGTCTCATTGGTGTAAATTTTAGGTGAAACATCAGAGACTTACATAAAATAGTTAATTGAGCTATGAAAGCAATAAAATCTTGCTCTGGGACCTTCTTTGATTCATGGCTCCATTTTCTTTGACTTTGATGCATGACTCCGAAGTATTACTCTTTGGTTTTTATCATGTAAAAAAAAAAGGGACATTTGCAACATTATCAATAAGAAAAAAAAACAACATGATATGAGGCAGCAGACACAGAGGTGAGAGAGTAATTCATGCAGGAGAGAGAATGACGCATCTGCCCATGACGCATCTGTCAGTCAGATTAGACAGACAAACGGTTGCCTTGAGTCAGTACCTTGCTGTTGAGGAAGTACAGAGCCTCTTGGTTCACTGGTTTCAAGATCAAATCTCATCTGGGAAAATTAACCTGAAGAGTATTTCACCCATACAAATGGATGTTTTATCCTTATAAAACCTTTCTTATTTGTGTTGTGCGGCATGAAAGATGGAAATAGAAATGTTGTGATGTCACTCTTATCTCAGCTAGTGCTAACATGACGCAGTGATGCTGTCATCCGATGTTAGCCTGCTGTGTCACAACATTCCTAGTCATTGTGCTCATTTACGAAGTGTTCAGATGTTTCATGCGACTTTACGATTAGTGTCACGGGCATAGGATTAGTGATTAGCATCCCACTTGTGCCGGTGTAATTGCAATGTGCTTGTCTAGCAGCTATAGCTACCTAAAGCTGCTGAAAATCTGCTTCTGAATCCCGTCAACCGCAATCTCCACATAATCCCTGTCAGGAAATGTTTGAGTTTCACTCCTCAGTTAGTCAGCCTAATCAACACTCTTCCCCAAAGTCTCTGTGTGCAAATGATTCCTCTTTTATCTAGTCTGAGGAGGGAAGGCCATTTGCCTCTGAATATTTCACAGGAAATCAGATGTGTGTCTGGAGACTTTCTGACTTTTTCTCTCCTGAACTGCTGATGGATACCGATGGCATGCTTCTTTGCATGTCGTCTGCATTGTTCAACCCGATCCGTGAGAAAACATAAATATGTTAGCTATGAGTAGCTACAAAACCGTATGATTTGTTTTTAAAAAGCTAAGCATGAAGGTCCATCCCTAAATCTATCCATCAGTGGCTTACAAACTGTATGTATGAATGAGAATTTATACAGATTTGCCACCAATTCATCAAAACGTATAGTTAGAAATGATGCAAATCAGGTAATGCCACAAACATGCCCACACAATCTGTGCTGAATGAAATCTGTGTGGTGCAGTTTCTAACAACTTTTTTCAAGTGTTATCATAAAAATAACCAGGCACATCAAATAGCTCTATGTTTTGTTAATCTATAATGAGTCTTATTTGTATAGAAAGGAGGCATATTTACACTGCAAAGGATGACAGTAATTTAATACAAATTAAGGTTAGTGAATAGGTTAGTGAATAAGATACAGGAGCCTCGTTTATAAAATGGACATACAATCAGATTTTAACCCATGTAACCCATGAATTGTATCCTACATCAATTATCTGAATGATTTCAAGGTTTGAATTGAGTTAGCTTGTTGAATTTTTGTTGCAGATTTAGTAAATTAAAATAATAATTTCAATAAAATATTTAATAAAAAATGAAGCTCAAGTGAGTTCAGAGCTGCTCTGTTCTCCTCCCTCCATCTCTCACTCTCTCCATGAGCAACGTGGGAATCTTTTACTCTGGCATCCTGAAATACATTAAAGATTTTCAATCTATTAATATGGGTTTTGATTAAGGAAGGATTTCATCCCTGTTGCACTGAACCCAATTCGTGCTGTGCTGAGCTAACTTTCAATGAGGGCATGTTGAATTACAAATCATTCAGCCTATAAAATAATCCGGTAAATCATACAGATCCAAGCTTTTTCACCTTTTTAGACATAGCAGTCTTATTTTTCTTTAGAAACTCTCTCAAATCCGCTTTAGTTAACACCTGTCCTGCTGTAAATACATACACCGTATGAAGCTAAGCTCTCTGTTAGATAATTAGCTTGAAGCTCAATATGCTCTTCAGAATTATACCACCTTGCAGTAATGATTATGCATGTGTGTTCACGCTGTTGCGATTGTTTGTGATTTTGTATATTTCAGACTTTATTAGTATTCCTTTGACAGTGTGATTCTTTGTAAGAAAAAAAATGAAAAGAAAGAGAAAAATCTGTGTATGTAAACAACAAGGTCTATAATATCTGAAGAGAATGTTCTGTTAGCATTCCCATTCATCTCAATGGACAATGTCTCAAGGCCTTCTTTTTTCAGTGTGTCCTTGTCTCGCTGCCTTCATTGTGATGGAAGAAACATGAACAGGAGGATTATTTATATCTGTGGAGCTGAATTTGGCAGCTGAATTGATTGTAAGATGGTCACTTTGAAAAAAAAGGCCTAGCTGAAATAATTTAAATGGAGTCAGTGATTAATATAAATCCTAGTAATTATGGATACATTGATCTAAATAAAATGGCGGAAACATTATTAACGGACAATGCTATATGACTTGGGATATGTTTACACGACAATGATGGGACAAAGTTTTTCGTTTGCATTTTAGAAAAATGTCTTGTTCAGATGACAATGTTGTCAAAACAATCTTCATTCACATGGATACTCGAAAACGACTAAAAACGCTCTATTAGCGTTTAGTTGGCGTATTAGTTGGCGATGTCACTTTGTAAAGAAACACTATGCATCTGCACGCATACCTGTAGACCAGTATATTATACAGTATATTATACATAATATACAGAGGTATATTATGTCACACTTCACATTCACTTCTGTGTGTGAAGACGCTGCAGGCAGTGGCGTAGCGCAAATCCATGAATGCATTTTCCGAAGTAAACTTAAACGGAATTCCCGTGCTCAGGGAGTAGGGAGCAATGAACACTGTGTAGGGACCCTGTCAACTGGAACATAGTTCATGCATGGAGCTCTCTTCTAACGGGCTGGTTATCTGAATCAGGTGTGTTAAATAAGAGAGACATGCTAAATATGCAGAGCGGGAGTACGTGAGGACTGGAATTGAGAACCACTGCTATAGACTAAACATATGCGCATGATGTCACCGTTTTCACAAATTCACATTTTTGTAGTTTACACAGAGACGATAACAGTAACATTTTCAAAAACTTGCACTTTGAAACCCGTTTTCAACAGTTTGCATTTTCAGACCCCCAAAACGCCATTGTCGTGTAGATGAACGGTCAAAACAAAACTGAAATTGGTGTCATGTAAAAGCTCCCTTAGACATGTCACATAGATTATTTGCATATATTATTTTGTATATTACCTGCCATTTTGGTTTTAAGAGGTTAAATGTCATAAACTATTACTGCTTTGTGACCATTAGTGGTTAATTTGTCAGATGTTGGTTCAGAGTTCATAGTGGTTTATAATTGAGGCCAGAACTTGTAATCACCTTAACGTGGTTGTAATGGGAGTTTTCATTCACAGTATAGAGCTATGTTTAAAGCTATTAAAATGAAGTTCATGCTCATTGCTGGTTAATTAAGGGATGTTAAGCCACACAATGTCTAACGCTGACATAGAGGCTAATGGGGTTGTGTTCACAGGTCACTGAGCAAAACTGCCAGTGTTTAAAAACATATCAAACATACTTGTCTACATATGGTGCATAATTTTATGTATGTATATATACAGTATATACACAGTGTGTGTATATATGTATATATATATATATATATATATATATATATATATGTATGT
>NW_015555781.1:4285655-4285887 GCF_001515605.1 Sinocyclocheilus anshuiensis | reverse complement strand
CAGTCAGAGACATGCACAGACATTTTGAGGGGCAGGAGCTCAAGTGGAAAAAAGGGCACTTCTCATATTTATGTAAAAAACAAAAATTCTAATCAAAACATTAAATATATTAGGGGTGTACGATATTGACAAATAATATATCTCAATATTTTCTGGGATTTTATCGATATAGTTAGATGATATTTTGCTGAGTGTGTTATTGTGCTGCTATCTTAAGGACTACCGTGGACGG
>NW_015555781.1:4277270-4285640 GCF_001515605.1 Sinocyclocheilus anshuiensis | reverse complement strand
CCTTTTATGGGCATTTTTACCTTTATAAAGCCATTGCATCATCTTTTCAGTCAAATTCTTAAATTGAATCAGTCAATTAGAATAATAAGTTTTTTGGGCTGTTACCAAGCAAATTAAATCAGTATTGACAAAATTCATCTTTGCAATGCAGAGAAAACACAGAAGCTGCATTAGAAGGGCTATTTAGATGCATTTACACACTGTTTAACGCAGGACATTAATGTATTTAACCTGCAGTTACAAATGCATTAATACTGTTTTGATATTTTAAATATAAAACGTTGAATACTGATGTTTGAAATTATAAAGAAAAAAAAATAATGAAAAGACACTTTAAATGTGAATTTATAACTGCCAGCAGGTGGCAGCAAGTCACTGTTAATAAGTTAGTCATTGCGATTGAACCGAATCATTTAAACGGTTGATTAATTCAGGAACGAAACAGCATCATGTTGCTCAGAGATGCAAACTGGAATTATATTTGTTGGCGAAATAGAGCAAAAATAGTCAATATTGTGTCTAAAACGTAAGTATCTTAATATTAAAATCTTGTTTATTGAACTGCTGTATAAAATCAATATCACATTTGTAATCATGCTGCTTTTTGGTGGAAAAAACTTCAGTCTTCGCGTGATATTGATTAACTATATGAAATTATATAAATATATACATTTCTGCCCCCATATCTTGAATTTTATTATCATTCTAAATGCATTTTAATAAACTGAGTCATGCAGTGAAAGCACTGGTCCAACCTACTAGATGTCCTATTGCCTTAGCTAAACTTTAGCTAACTTGCATGGTAGCTCTCATGTGTCATGGATGTTAGCAAGACAAATTAACTATAATTGCCTTTTGGGTAATTAGCTGTAAATTCGAGGCACAAGTAGCTTAGTCTTTTGTTCATCACCACCCACCTCCATACCAAGACAAACGCAACTGGATAGGGAGGGAGGGCTTCACTTCTGCGGCTCTCTGCCTGTCTGTGATGCGCATGTGCCGATCAATGTGTGCTACACTGCTGCGCTGCGCGGAGGGGAGAAAGGCATCGGAACTCGACAAAGTCTCAACATTTCCCGACCCGACCTGATATTTAGATTTTTTATTAGTTTGACAGGGAAAGCTGTGCGCAAACAGAAACACACACACGCGCGCACATATATGCATATATTCATTTATAAAAAATAAAAAAAAACACTCCCCAGAAAAAAGGGCACATTCTCTTGCGGAAGAAAACGGGCAGGTGCTCAAGCCCCCTTTGATGTCTCTGTGTGCACATGCCTGCAGCCAGTCCTTTTCGAATGTGAGTGGAGTATCCCTGATCGATTACAGGGCAGTAAAGTTTAAGCACATTCTTCCTCACACTGACTGGTCTTGATCATGTGACTTGTTCATCACCAGTGAGATGTTCTTAGTCGTTAATCAAAGCGATCAGATTGAAGCGTATAAATCATATGGATGAGCATTAGAACCGAAGCAGCAACTTTAATGGAACGGAGCGATATCGGAAACTTGCACAAATGCTTAATTAACTTGTCCTAAACCCTCTTTCTCCATTCTGATCTCTTGCGGGCTATCTCTAATCCACCGTGACTCACATTGTCTTTTTACATTTTTTTTTTAACTCATCCATTATGCTGATATTTTCTCCCCCAATGGTCTTTTTGTGTCTGTCTCCATTCCTTCCACTTCCTCTTCCTTCACCCTGCATCATCTGCATATAAACACACACACATGTGTATGCGTATTGTATGCATGTGTTTTGCACTGTGGCTTACACTCCTATAATAAGATGTGAAGATGCAGAATATAAGGAATTTTTTTTTTGGTCACACTCCCCTGATACTAGAATTTTGCCCAACTCAGTTACAGAAGACTTAAAAAATGAATAAATATGTGAATAAAATCAATAAGAGTACTATTTCTCACATTGCGTGTATTGTCAACACAGCAAATATGAATGTGAGGAGGTCAATGAGATTGTCTAAAGTAAGTCTGTTATTGTGTGTTGACATTTCTCCTAAATATACACTTCTGTTCAAATTTTTTAAATGTTTCTGAAAGAAGACATAAGCTCATCAAAGCTGTATTTATTTGATCAAAAATACAGTAATGCTGTGAAATATTACTACAATTTAAAATAATTTTTAATTGTAATATATTTTTTAACATTTAATTTATTTATGTGATGGCTTAGCTGAATTTTCCGCAGTCATTACTCCAGTCTTCAGTGTCACACAATCATTCAGAAATCTGATATGCTGATTTGCTGCTTAAGAAACATTTCTCATTGTTATTAATATTAGAGTTGAAAACAGTGCTGCCTTTTTTTTTTTTTTGCACTTAATTTTATGGTTGATATGGTTTGGTTTATATCATTCAACCATGAAGTTTCAAGCAGAAGTCCATTTATTTATGTTTATTTTAATGCGTCACATGATCAGAAGGTTATTTCTTTTAAAGCTGCATGAAAACGACAGAAATGAAAAGGCTGGTTTTAGCGCAGCATTTAATTTGATAGGTGAATAGGCAAACTGTCGGGGACACATTTGGATTTTCGTTTAAAGAAACTGTGATCTAATGCATTTTGAATAAAAAAAAATGCTTTGTGAGAATGCTTTTGTATTTATTGTAGTCCAAATGAATTAACAGATGTAAATTGGGCCTTCGTTGGTGGTGTAATATATTTTTTAACATTTAATTTATTTATGTGATGGCTTAGCTGAATTTTCCGCAGTCATTACTCCAGTCTTCAGTGTCACACAATCATTCAGAAATCTGATATGCTGATTTGCTGCTTAAGAAACATTTCTCATTGTTATTAATATTAGAGTTGAAAACAGTGCTGCCTTTTTTTTTTTTTTGCACTTAATTTTATGGTTGATATGGTTTGGTTTATATCATTCAACCATGAAGTTTCAAGCAGAAGTCCATTTATTTATGTTTATTTTAATGCGTCACATGATCAGAAGGTTATTTCTTTTAAAGCTGCATGAAAACGACAGAAATGAAAAGGCTGGTTTTAGCGCAGCATTTAATTTGATAGGTGAATAGGCAAACTGTCGGGGACACATTTGGATTTTCGTTTAAAGAAACTGTGATCTAATGCATTTTTAATAAAAAAAAATGCTTTGTGAGAATGCTTTTGTATTTATTGTAGTCCAAATGAATTAACAAATGTAAATTGGGCCTTCGTTGGTGGTTTCACAGAAGAACGGCCTATTCTCAGACCAGCTGTTGTCAACAAAGAGTGTGTGGTTTATCGAAATACACTTGAGTGTGAAATGAAAATATCTGGTTCAGCAACACTGATTTTACATCCTAGGATTTAATATCCTAGTCCTTAATAAGTCGATTCAAATAATTCAGATTTTTATTATAGACCAAAAAACCTCTGTCTGGCCAGCTGTCTCTTTTACCATCTGATTGTCTCTTTCTCTCTCTCTTTCTGTCTGTTTCTTCCTCTGTCTACTACTGTAGCAGCACCTCCGAGCAGCTATCCACTTTAATGGAACATTCTTGTGAGCCACCATGATGAATGGATTTGAGGCAAACAGGAGATGAAAGAGGAAAAGGAGCAATGATAGACAGGAAGTGAGATGATTTGAATTTAACAGAACAGATAAAAAGAGAACGAAAGACCTGTGAAGCCTGGAGGTGACCCTTCAAGGTCAAGACAGTGTATGATGGATTAAGACACTTTGGGAATACAAATATAGAACGACAGAAAATCCCAGGGACAGAGTCAGAAAGAGAGAGAGAAGCACAAAGGAGAGTGTTTGGTGGAAACTGTCCTGCAAAGTGTAGCACTAAAAGTTTCAGAAGCTTTCTTTTATTTTCTCTTTTTTTCCAACTCTCTGCTTTAGCCTCTCTTTCCCAACAGTAAACACAGCTTTAACAGGAAGCCCCTAACATCTTCCACTTTCACTCAGTGGATTTTTGAGTCCTCAACAAGAATGCATAATCATCCAAAATAAGAATTGTTAAGTACATCCAAAACACCAGGGAGGGAGACTTAAATAAGAAAGGAAGAGTAAACGGGAAATGGGGAAGTAGAAAAGGAGGATCAGTGATTTAAATTGAGAAAAGTCAGGCAAGAGTTTGAAATCATGGGCTTTATTATTTTGGCTATTCACGGTGCACATATTTATGGGTTTTGCATATAAACCCAAGATTTATCTGGAGGTCAAAGAACAGAAAAGGTCATTTTTCATCTTTGTGTGGGGAGAAAATCAATTATCTCAATGCTTTGAAGCCCTGAAACTCTTTATGAAATCACAGTAGACCAGATCTGATATCATAAGCCCATCTCTAAACACACTCTTCCTATCTATTATCAATTTCTTTGTCTACTGTCACTCTTCCTAGACTCCTCTACCTATTTCTGTATGCTCATTATTATGATATTAATATTGTCCAGACCTCTCTGAACTGTTCTGTATAACATTTAATCAAATTGTTAACTGGATATCCTCAACAGACGAATCTCATACTGCTTCCTGCACACCCCCTCCGAGTCATATTAGCTTTGACTCTGTGTGCTATTCTGTTTTGTAGCCAATTTAAAAGTTCACTCAGTATTTTTTTTTTACCTCATTAAATTGGTTTTAAACAGAAAGGAATGAATAGTTCTTTAAAATGTGTTTTAAATTCCTTGGAGTCAAAAGGTTGTTCTAAACCTTTATGGATTGCTTTCTTCTGTGGAACGCAAAATAAGTTATTTTGAAAAAATGTATCTGTGTGTGTGTGTGTGTGTGTGTGTGTTCATGCATTGAAAGTCAATGGTAAGGCTCCAGACTAACATATTCTCACTGGTGCCACCAAATTCTACAGAGACGACACCAGCACCTGTTTTCAGATATGTGCTTATTTAACACATAAGTGCAGTTATAAATAATATTGCATTTTTTGTCTCATGGAAATGACAGTCAAATCTATTTATATTAGCAACAGTAGCATTTGTAAAAATATTTTGTTATAGATTTTATAGATTTTCTGACAGCACAACAGGCGAGACTGTACAGCTATTGAATCTACTTTGTGTTGCTCATTTAAATCCACAATATCATACATTTGTAGATCCTAACCACAGGTTATGGTCACAATGGTTCCTCACTACCACAGCAAAATATTTTTATAAATATAAACATAATAACATTCAATACGAATATTCCATATTTCTGTCAAAATCGTAAACAGTCCGTGCAGTAGTAGTTTTGTTTTCGCTTTTGGAGGGTTTGCTGTTGAATGTTTCTCTTATGCAACAGAAATGGCAACACATAATAAAAGTGGGTTGGGCAAATTTGCAGCTGTATCATTGCCACCACTAACAAAACTTTGTCAACATGAAAAAAAGGTCGCAAAATGTGACCATTCAGATGCACATTCGCTATCTGTAAACTAAAACAGTATAACATTCCTCAAAAAATCTTGTGTTCCTCAGAAGAAAGTTATAAAGGTTTGAAATGACATGAGGGTAAGTAAATGACACGATTTCCATTTTTTACCACTTTAAAAAAAATAAGTCAATCAAATGAAACAAAAAAGTAAAGTAAGAAACGCTCTTTTCTGAAGAAAAACTCAGTTTTTCTTGTTAGTATAAACCGCAACAAGGTGAAAACAACATCTGAAGCTGAGAACATACTGCAGATTCTATGTGATTAGATCTGGTTTAAATTAGAGCAGTTAATCAAGCAGAGAATAAAACATTAAAACTCTTGCAGGAGAAATGCAGACTCTACAACAACAGTACAGGCTAAAACTTCATGTTGATCAATAGACGAGCTAAAGCAACAAGCGAACCCCATTTAAACACCAGCAGTGAGGATATGCTGGGAAATAGCACAGCATTCTTATCTCAAAGCAAATGTCAGGATGTCAGACTCAAATGTTTACCCCATAAGCAAGAGAAATGAGGGGAGGGCGATTATCCTCGTTTGAAACTTTTAAAAGATCTGCAGACAGAATGACAGACTAACGGTTTGAGTGGAGTTAACGTTATGATTGAAATGCGCTCCAGGCTGCGGTTTAGCTGTGCTAGCACTCTGTCGCTAGTTTAATTCAGTTCAACTATAGTATGACCAAGCTGTCCATCAAGCAGATTGTGTCCACTAAGCACTTCTGCGCAGTTTACAATGTTCCATCAAGTGCTGATGCCTTTTCCATGAACAAAGAGGAGAAATCTAGATTTGTATGCTTTATATACAACAGACATTTATAAAGCCCTGCATGGTGCATTGATTTCAGATCTGATGGCTCTGCCTGTTTTTCCGACTGTCAGTTGACCCAAGTTGTGCAGAATCACTAATCCAATTGAAGCTATTATGCAGTTCAGTCTCAACAGAGGAAGTGATTTTCTGGGAGGTTTGAATTTAACGGTATTATTATGTTGCAGACCCATCAGATAAATTGTACTGTGATCATGAATTATCTGACATTCGTACCCTGAGACCTCTGTGCATGCTGCAGGTCTCTTGATTGTTTGTACTGTCAGGTGTATAAATATGGGATAGACAATGATTTGTAGACTGTAATACTCAGGGGAAATCAGAGCTGTTATTTCAGTAGTTGATGTTGGAGATGGCTCTATTCTCCCTCTACATTTCTCTCCCTCTTTCTATAAGACAGAAAGATAGTTTGGGTTTGAGGTGCTGAACTTTTCGGAAATGAGGGACTCATTGTGGGTATGTTTTTCCTTCATTTATTATTATTATTATTATTATAATTATTTTTTTTTTTTACATTTACGTTTACATAACATGACATGTACACTACCATTCAAAAGTTTGGGCTTGTTTGTAAGATATACATAGATGCATACATACATACATACGGTATATATATATATATATATATATATATGACACACTACAGCAAAAAAAATAAAAAATAGAAATAACTGACTTAAAATCATTTTTTGGTTGGTGAAAATACTATTGGCCTAAGACTTTTGCACATTACTGTATATACAGTATATATGCATTAAAGTGATCAAAAGTGACAACAGCACAACTGTTTTAACATTGATGATAATAAGAAATGTTTCTATCAGCATGTTAAGATGATTTCTGGAGGATCATGTGACACTGAAGACTGGAGTAATGATGCTGAAAATTCAGCTTTGCCGTCACAGAAAATAAATCACATTTTAAAATATATTAAAATAGAAAACAGTTATTTTAAATTGTAATAATATTACACAATATTACTGCTTTTACTGTTTTTGATCAAATGAATGCAACCTTGGTGAGCATTACAAAGTCTTACCAACCTCAAATGTTTGAACAGTTAATTACCTATTGTTTTTATTAACTTGTGTTAAAACGTGACAGTTCATTTAAAGCAGTTAAAGCATTGCATTAAAGCAGTTATATAGTTACTGTACATAGACAAGTTACATTGAAATCCAGACATAAAATATATTGTTTGATGAAACTTTTTTGTGTTGTATTATAATCCAGTGAAATCAGGGTGCTGCATCAACTTTGGCACATTTGCCCCCTTCATCCCTGCATTGTCTAAATCTGTGTTTGTCGGGTTGTGTTTGTGTGCATGTGTTTAAATGGCTGTGTCTTTGACCTTAAATGCAGTCTTTGATCCAGTCTCCATGTTAGCATTTCACGCGTGGAGGGTAGGAGGTGCATGTTCTTGAAGAGAAGGGGACATAGCGGAGAGAAAGATGGGAACCGATGAAGCAGGAAATTGCTCTTTCTCTACGTGTCAGTGGTCTATTTGTTTGAGTACCCCCTGCATGCACGGGAACCGAACACTGTCTTTACCCAGAAGTCCTGAATTAATTTAACTGCACCAACAACTAACCAATGTACAAAGACCACTTTATCACAGCTTTTCCTATTTTCTCCATTTATGCAATATTCATATACAGCTCTCAGCACTGTAAAATGTGTTAAAATGTGTGAAAAAAAGGTGGAGGTGGAAGGTGGCAATTTACAGTATGGTTTCTGAATTACTGCAAGTGCTCGACAGGACTTAAAATTGTGTAGTTGCCATGACAACTAACTGACCATTTTAAGTAGTGCAAATGTGTTTGTGTGTGTATACTTGCTAATTAATACTATTATTTAGCAAGGATGCATTAAATTGCCCAAAAGTGAACTAAAGACATTTAAAATATTTGAAAACATTAGAACTTTCAATTCATCAAATAATAAAAAAAAAAAGTATAGGCTGCATTTATTTAATCAAAATACAGTAAGGACAGTAATATTGTAAAATTATATTATTATATATTTATTTGCTGCTCAAGAATCATTTCTTATTATAAGTGTTGAAAACAGCTGCTCAGTATTTTTTGTGAAAAATTTGTGGATACTTTTTTTTTAATTATTTGATGTCTTCACTTCTCAGAAT
>NW_015555781.1:4273715-4277091 GCF_001515605.1 Sinocyclocheilus anshuiensis | reverse complement strand
TATATATATATATATATATATATATATATATATACACAGTATTGTGTGCATTGTGTGTATCAACAACAGCGATCAACATTAGTATATTGAACATGATTATATTGATGGTTTGAACATGATTATGCAGTAGTTGTGTAACAAAATGACCTGTCCCTGTTGGTTAGCGCAGCACTTACACACACGCACACCGCATACCACATCTTACCTCATTCCTCCTCCGTAATTCCCTGTTGCGGTGATGTGGGTGCACATGCACGCCACAGATTTTTTTATTTTTTGTCTTGAACCCATTTTTCGCCTGACATCGGGCCTGCGAATAACTGTTGTCTCACAAGTTGATGACAAATACTGCATTGCATAACATTACATTATAGTACATGTTGTAAAAGTCAGTCTTTTAAAAGGCTGTTAGTATGACCATACCATAGAAGCAGCTTTTTCTCATTAAAGAAGCCTTAAAGACATAAGTGAAATAAGTGACAACTGTTTGCTATTCTGACACAGTGAGCTTTCATACCCCTGCAATCAAAACCTTTGACTCTGATTGTTCTCAGTCTTTGATTGCAGGAATGGGCTTTTGGAGTGTCGTCAAGGTTTATCTGTTTTTCACATCAACTGTTTTTTCTTGTCATGTACCTTTTTGGCTTTTCAAGGACAATAAAGCAATGGTGGTTGACGAAAATCGCCGCATAGGTGGACTCAGGAGAGCTGCGGAGAATACCAGCACTGCAGGACTATAGTAATATCGCCTTAATGCATTTAATCCACAGGTTTCGGAAATAAAATTGTTCTGAATTGTGCAGTAAAGCTCTTTCTAACACACATAAAATGTACCACCTTCTCGTTGTCCATGCTTTTAGACATAAAGCCACACACATTCATGTCGAATGACATTTACACACACACACATCTAAGGTAATGACTTACAATTTCCCTCGAGCCCTCCTAGCTTTTATGAGAGACATGCCTCCATGAGAGTGGTAATGACAAAATTGTGTGAAGGACAGTTAGCTGTTGCTTGTGGCTACATTACTCCCTCTGGGGACACACACACACACACACACAGAAGTAAATGGATAGTTTCAATGGGGATCTGACTCTAATTAAGAGCCAATTAGCAGCCAGAGCAGAACATAAATGACCTGCTAAATCATGGAGGAGTTAGGGGTACATGAGCGTCCTCTGAGTTTAGCTGGTTTCACACCCGCACACTCCATCTCTGTGTTAACTTCCAGCTGAGAGAATTCACTTCCTTTGAGTGAACTGCCCTTGGCCAAAGGGCACTTTGTCTTAAGTGCCCTAACAAACACAGCCTCTAGCACTCCAGAGCTCACGCTGCTGCCGCAAACTTTCTGCCCCTAATCAAGGCAAACACGTGTCGGGAGAACATGCACCTTCATGCAGGTCTCATGTTGGTCCTGCACCTACATTACTCACATATATGTTGTTATGGTTAGTCATAATCAGTCTGAGGACGGTCTGCATGGCGTGTAGAGTCTGACACTGTATGTGGCACATGATTCACTGATTTTAATATTTTGGATAGATGCAAATAAGGCATACGGAGGGAGATGGGTTGATGTTTCATTTATTTAGTCAAGCATTACTTTTGGGAAATGGATATCAGTTCACTCTCGTACTAAGATTCACAAAAGTATATTTTAGGGTGATACATCATAATTTAGTGTGATTTAGGCTTAATAAATCATATTTTATCTGAGTTGTGAATATGAGTTTGCGGTCTGTATTGAATGTGATGCAAGAAAAAGGCTGTGTAATGCTAAATAATGGCAAAGAAAAGTCTTTCTATTGAGTTGTCCTTGGGGGTTGCACACAGAAGCCAAATGTAAGATTACAGCCAATATAGTTTGATTCTTAAACACATGTTTCTTTTGACCCAGTTCTTTTTAGTGAATCTAAAACATACAGTGTGATTGGTGTATTTGATTCACAAACAAATAACTCCTATTAATCATTGTTCTTTTTTAATTGAATCAAAAACGTGTCTGGAAAAAGAGCACCTCATTAGAGTCATTTGTAAATCCAACAACACCAATTGCATTTAAGATTCACTAAAAAGAATTGGATCATAAGAATCAGTTGTTCAGGAATCCGACTACACTAGTTGCACTCTTATGTTTGCTTTTGTGTGCAACCATGATCAATATAGTTCAAAATGACTCTTATGTGTCTGTTTTTCAAAGCAATACAGGGCGACCCAGTGTAGTCCCATTTCCAAACGAATGATTCATACTTTTAGGTGATTCTAAAAACATACAGTGTGATCAGTGTATTTTGTTTCACAAACAAATGACTCTTATGAACTTTTTAGTTAATCATAAACACAGCACAGTTATTATAGTCCTATTCACTAATAAATGACTCTTATCAGTCTGTTCTTGTTAGTTATTCAAAACTGTAAATTTATTTCGTTCTTTCTTTTCTTTGTTCACTCACTGTCCCTACACAATAGATGTGAGACATTAGATTAGAAGCAGTCATTTTTAGTCATTGAAATGCGTTGAAATTTCATCCTATTTCTCAGTAGTATAAAAAGAGCTTTTGACTTTGGCCTTTGACAGACCATTATAACATCTACTTATAACTAACTGAAGAGAAAGAAATTAATAAGGCTAGTTCAGACTAGAGAATAAAAAAACGAATGAGAGGAGGTGAGACTTAATTAAATATGAAAGCAGGACAGCAATAGAGGATGTGAAGACCGAGCAGAGAGAGAGGGAACAAAAATAAATACAGAGAGAAGCTGCACACAAAACCTTTAGCATCAAACTGAAGCACAGCATGTCATCTCAGACGAAAGGCTTAGCATGTTTAGCATTTCATCACAGTTAAAAAAAAAAAAGAATAAACGTAAGGGCTTAGGAGATTTTCCTGTGACACAGGGCCAGACTGGGACTCTGACGGTACAGAGCTCTCACTAGTCAAACGCCAGCGAGTCTCTGATCTGACAAACTAAGCAGGGCTGCTGTATTATTGATGATTCATTCTGCTTAGTTCCTTTTTAGCCCTAATACAGTTTCTCATTTTCTGTATTAATATTTCACAGCCTAGCTAATCTCGATGGAAGAGCACAGCCTCGTGAGTTTCAACAGACATGCATAAGAAGTATGCATGCATACGTAAACACCCCTTTAAAATATAGAGCTTACTCATACACACACATACACTGGCTGATAGAATGCTGAGGCATGTCTTCCTCTCGTCTCATTTTCATGCAGTTGTAATGAATCATACTCTATTTTAATGTCATTATTCAGATAATCCCTCCCTCAATTTTCAGGCCATACACTCTTAAAAATAAAGGTGCTTCACGATGCCGTAGAAGAACCTTTTTGTCTAAATGGTTCCATAAAGA
>NW_015555781.1:4267904-4272597 GCF_001515605.1 Sinocyclocheilus anshuiensis | reverse complement strand
TGGAACCAAAAATGGTTCTTCTATGGCATCGCTTGAAGAACCTTTTGAAGCACCTTTATTTTTAAGAGTGTAGCCTTCTCTCGGTCTCTGTCTATCTCTGACATGATGTCCTGAAGGCCATTTTCTCCCCATATTTCTTCCTTCACTGTGATAGAATGAATATTGTCCTCGGCCTGCCCAGCGTGCAGCTCCTGATGATGATGAAGGTTAGTTGTCAATGGGGGCTGGATGCTGTCAAACTGAGGTCAAGGAATATCCGTAAGGCTTAAGAGAGGTGCATTTTTAAATCCATCCACTCTTCTTTCTATCTATCTGTCTATCTATCTGTCTGTCTGTATATCTATCTATCTATCTATCTATCTATCTATCTATCTATCTATCTATCTATCTATCTATCTATCTGTCTGTCTGTCTGTCTGTCTGTCTGTCTGTCTGTCTGTCTGTCTGTCATCAAAATTGACTCACTTCTGCTATAGTATTATTTATACAACCAGTAATAAAATTATAGCTTCCACAGCCTAATCAAAATATTCATTATAATCTTTGTATGACTCTATAGAGAAGTGTAAAACACCTGCTGATCATCGTTCCACCCTTGTAATTAAAGACATGAGAATAGATTCATCTAACCCTGCATGCCTCTCTGCATGTTTGCCGTTACACTAAATTGTATTTTCCTCCATGGATTCTGTAAAGTTTCAATTAGCTAACCCTCTCATCCGCAGAGGAAAACCTTTTGCTTAAACAAGTTCACTGTCCATAAACTTGTCAAGTTGTTTAATTTTTCATGCCTGGACTTTTTTTCGAAGACGTTTACCTTTGCATTTCTTTCTGACCAAACAGACTTCTTTATAATGCATACAGTATGTTAGAGGTACAAATACCCCAGCAGGAAGAACAAAATACAATTAAAATACACAAAGAAAGGCCTGAGGCAACACGGAAAAGATATATTCCAGAGTGAGGAGAGAGAGAATACACTATACTCTGAGTTTGGAAGAACAACATTATGCTGTTCTGTTTGAAACAATGCAACAGTGTGCAGGACAATAGTGCTTAACCATTAGATAATTTAGTTCAATAGCACAAAACATAGACAACAGTAAAATGCATTATGCTGTTGAAAAGAAAGCATGGAGGATAGAGAGTAGATGATGGTTCATAGTAAAAATATAATTTTAGCCAAATTAAAGGGGGCGTATCATGGTAAACAGGATTTTGCTTTGTTGTTTAATGCTAAGCTCCTTCGCCAGTCCACCCAGACCAACAGCATGATTTCACAAAGATGGCAGTTTGAAATCCTGGGATGGAAATATGGGAGAGACATATAATTAAACAGCAGAGAAAAGCATGGTCTTTCTCCTCTCCATCTGAGGCTGTGACACTTCAAATGCAGCTGGTCTTTGTTCCAAAAGATATCAATTAAAGGTCTTTCCATTCTAGACACTCTAAAACACTGTATAATCACAGAAGTCCCCGCTCGGGTCAGTCCTCCTCTTGAAGTGCATTTTTCTTCACTCCAGTGTATGTGTGTGTTATACTGTAGTTCCACCAGTGTTATAGGGTGAAGTGAAGCCTGACAGGTCAAGTGAGTGATTCTCACTAGTGGCACCAGATTGAAATGCGACGCTGGCACATACGAAACACTGGCTCAGCAAATAGCATGCGTCTGGATAGGGGCTACTTTTTTTTCAAAGCAATGGAAGATGGGGTCAGTGTTGGAAACTTCGCTGCTATGAAAAAGTTGAATGGATATCATGATGTGCGTCCTTGATTTTACGTGCCATATGCAGATCATAAATAAATTGAAGCTACATGCCCATTTATGTTAAAGGTCAAGTGTTTTAAAGTAAAGGTATTTTATTTTCACGCCTCCACATCCAGAAGCCACTGATCTCCGGTTTTTTGTCCACACAGTTTTGCAGCATGTTTCTCAACACCAAAGGCCTTTGCCTTTAAAGAAACCTGTCATGATGACTTTATGAAAAGTGTTTGTGTGCACTTTTGAGTGTGTGTTTATCTCAGAAGAAGATAGAACAACCTGCTGTTTCATCAGTTTCGTCATTCTGCTCATTTTCATCGCACATGTGAATTCAAGCCTCTTTCGTCTTGTTCTTTCTCCCACTGCATTTTCAATCTAATAATTCTGCTCATTTTCATCGCACATGTGAATTAAGCCTCCTTTCGTCTTGTTCTTTCTCCCACTGCATTTTCAATCTAATATTATCTCTGAGGTACAGTAGAAATGCTGAGAGTGGCTATTTGTCTGTTTTTGATCGCCGGCTAGGCACAGGAAGGGAAGCACATGGTTCCCGTCAGGTTTTTGGATCGGGGATCTTAGCATATTTTCCCTGCATCATCATAACATATGCTCACAAATTAGAACCCTGCTGCCTGCTGCCAGAGCATCAAGACGCCATATTCTCTTCTTTCGGTCTGTCTTTGATGTGTCACCATGTGTCACTGCACACTCTTCCATGCACTAATTATTCACAGAGAGGTTACTATGTCTCTCTGACTCCTGCTTCTGCCTTGATTTGAACTGATGCATTTAAAGTGGCATAGATATAGTCTTGGGTTTTGGTATTGATACAATCTCTCACTCAAATAATCAAATGGATCAATTTAAATCGACATCACAGCTAGGACTGGGTTATCTGCGACCGTTACTTCAGTGTTACTTGATCCTTAACCCCTTAACTGTCACCCCCCATTTTTTAAAATAGGCATGCAGGTGCACTATCCAAACTTAAATTGTTGTAATTTATGAACACTTTGGAATACAGACATAAGGTTGGTCTCTTTTTAAAGAAGAAAATCAGAAAATTATCGCAAAAGTGGATTTTTTTTCAAGAAATTTAAGTAACAAAAAGTTATAGTAGTTTAAATTTACTGTAAAGAAAATGCACTATATTAATTTAATTTCATTTTATATATAATGAATATTTTACACATCAGGTTTTACTCTAAAATTGGTATAAAATTATAGCTTTATGTCAAGTTGATATGAAAAAAATTGAGGTTCCTGTATGATTTTATTTAGGGCGTCATACCACAAACAGCCACCGGGTGCCATCCAAACTCCATTGATTTTTTTTAATGCATTTTTCTGTCACAAATGTCTAGATTTCTCTGTCAATATTCTATCTCAACTTCTATCTCAAAATAATAAAATTCTATCTTCTATCCTTTCCAATGATATGTTTTTTGTCAAGATTATAAAAAGTTTTGATTCTAAAAGGCCGTAATTCATTTTGTAATATGACACTTGACACTGCCCACTAAGGGGGAGGAGACCGCCAAAAGATTTGAAAGTACCATTTCCATGGTAACGCAATGTCTGATTTCGAAATGGTTTTCACAGGATGAATCTTGGGCTTCTAAGCTTTCAAATGATATATGATTTAAGATATCAAAAGATTTGATAGAGAAAAAATACAACAACAAAAAAGAGTGCCAAACGTCCCACAGGTGGGACGGTGACAGTTAATTTAAGAAATCATTCTCATATAGTAATGCGTTTGTTCTGAAAAAAAGTATTAATTCTTTCAAGGCAACATTTATTAGTAAAAAAAAAACAGTAATAATGTGAAATATTATTACAATTTAAAATATCTGTTTTCTATTGTAATATATTTTAAAATGTAATGTATTCCTGTGAAGTGAAGCTGAATTTTCAGCAGTCATTACTCCAGTCTTCAGTGTCACATAACCCTTCAGAAATCATTCTAAAATGCAGATTTGGTGCTCAAGAAACATTTCTTCTTATCATCAGTTAAAAACAGTTGCTCTGCTTAATATTTTTGTGGAAACCGTGAAACTTTTTTCAGAATTCTCTGATGAACAGAAAGTTCAAAAGAACAGCATTTATTTAAAATAGAATTTGTTGTAACATTGTAAACTTTACTCTAATTTCTGATCAATTTAATGCATCCTTGCTGAATAAAAGCATTAATTTATTGAAAGAATGTGTGAGGTATGTTGCTCTAAGAATCACATTTGCACTTTTTGAGTCTTACAAGTTCCGCAGTATTTTTTCAGTGTCTTTATGCCGTCACAAGCTGTTTTTGATGCAACATTCAGAAGTTATAGTGAAAAAATTGTAACAGCAACGGCAGTACACTGTGAGTGGAAGAGAGGCTCTTAACCACCACACTCATTTACAGCGGCTATTCGTCTTAAGGAACTGCTGCAGCTGACTTGGTTGCAGTTTGCGTGCTAAAGCAGTCTTAGGTCTGCTGCATATATGCATGAGCTGACAGAAAGAAGCCTGATGCTCCACCTTTGGCACCATTAGGAAGCATATAATTTCATATTCATGTAATCTCAGCATTATTTGAATCTGAATGTGGATTAGGTGGACACTGAGGGAGGTTAAAAGCCTCTCGGGTCCAGTGGTGAAGAGAAAGGGTATTGAAACCAGGTAGGAAAAGTTTGCAACTACTTCCAGGGGAGATTGAGGATTGTTCTTACTTAGGAAAAGCCAGATTTAGGGAATGCCCCCCTGCGAGCACAATGAATGAATGTGTGTGTGACTTAGTGTTAGGATAAGCTCCTCTGAGTTTAATTTTGTCTGCTCTCCTCTTCATGGTACAGTGGATTAGAGGGATGTCAAAGGTCACATTCTCAGACTGGCTGCCATGGTAACCCTGACACATATAATTTATTGGGAGTTTTAGAGAGATTCTCTCTA
>NW_015555781.1:4256152-4267158 GCF_001515605.1 Sinocyclocheilus anshuiensis | reverse complement strand
TGAGGTTCCTGTGAGATTTTATTTAGGGCGTTATACCACAAACAGCCACCGGGTGCCATCCAAACTCCATTGATTTTTTTTAATGCATTTTTCTGTCACAAATGTCTAGATTTCTCTGTCAATATTCTATCTCAACTTCTATCTCAAAATAATAAAATTCTATCTTCTATCCTTTCCAATGATATGTTTTTTGTCAAGATTATAAAAAGTTTTGATTCTAAAAGGCCGTAATTCATTTTGTAATATGACACTTGACACTGCCCACTAAGGGGGAGGAGACCGCCAAAAGATTTGAAAGTACCATTTCCATGGTAACGCAATGTCTGATTTCGAAATGGTTTTCACAGGATGAATCTTGGGCTTCTAAGCTTTCAAATGATATATGATTTAAGATATCAAAAGATTTGATAGAGAAAAAATACAACAACAAAAAAGAGTGCCAAACGTCCCACAGGTGGGACGGTGACAGTTAATTTAAGAAATCATTCTCATATAGTAATGCGTTTGTTCTGAAAAAAAGTATTAATTCTTTCAAGGCAACATTTATTAGTAAAAAAAAAACAGTAATAATGTGAAATATTATTACAATTTAAAATATCTGTTTTCTATTGTAATATATTTTAAAATGTAATGTATTCCTGTGAAGTGAAGCTGAATTTTCAGCAGTCATTACTCCAGTCTTCAGTGTCACATGACCCTTCAGAAATCATTCTAATATGCTGATTTTTATGATGCTGCTATTATCAGTTGAAACTGTTTAATTGTATAATGTTTTTGCATTTGTACACAGTGTTTCAAATACCAAATCATGGTTCATCATTCATGGCTGTGAAATAGCCAAAGCCTATTGTCTATTAATAAAAGGACAAGCCCTTCGATATTCCCAAACGTCCTGTTTTAGTTAGAAAAACTGATGATTTGTTCTTGATTTAGCTTAATTTCATTACAAATATAATGAAAAATCATTACAAATATAATGAAATATTTCATTTATCACCTAACCCTAATCACAGCTTATTCTCTCACCGAATGTCATTTATTAAATCTGATTTAAAATGCAGAGTCATGTCCAAAGCATCTCTTCTCTGTCTTTGGGAAAACTCATTACAATCAATCTGAGAGGATTGAACCAATCGGAGAACTTGCCCTATGAATCAGCGATTGCAAAAATAACAGCTGATGTTTGTTCTGTTTATTAATTCTGTTTGTTTACTCCACAGTGTTGATCTGACAGCTCAGCACTTTGGAATTTGCTTTTACACTGTCAGTGATTGCATCTGAAATTCATAAGTGATACTGTGCTGCTGATGTACCACATTCAAGACATACAAAAAAAAAAGATTTTGCCCAAAAATTGGATTTGAAGATTTGAACATATTCCTAGTAATCCTTACTAGAATGTAGTATTAATCTTATTTTTTCCGCCCTGTCAGTGTTTTGAATTTTATTGTATAGATACTTTAAAGGCTGGAATGCGAAAAGGTTTGACTTACTACTCAGAATAACACATAAACAGAATGAGTCAGCTGATGCAACCAAAAATACATGACAAAACGGAAATGGAAGTTTTTAATGTTCTTTTGGGTCCAAACTCACTTTAGTATGAAAGTTTTTGTATCAGGTCCTCTGTCTCAAGCTAGCAGCTTCACGAGTTATTAGTAGTGCAGCTGAAATTTGATTGATCATGTGCAACAGTAGAGAGCAGCAGTGACTGTCATGAAATAACCAGCATTTCTATATAGTATAATGGAAGAGAACACAGAGAGGTTTTCTTAGGTGGGTGCTATAGAGGTTTGGGCCCGGGCTGTGTGCGGTGATGCACACTGACTGTATTTATTAAAGCTGAAATGCACAGGACAGCACTAGGCACAGGCGTCTCAAGAATGCTGAATACTGTTTTCCACCCCTCCGCATTATTGCACAGAAGAATAACACATCCCTAAATATGTGCTTGTATGCATCTCTCTAGAGACGCATCACCATGCCTCCACAATGCATGAGATTTTTCTCAGGCTTGTATTCTCACTTATTCACTTGGGAACATATAGGGGCGATATTATCTGAAAATATGGATGCGGTTATAATTAATATTGCACATGAACGCAAATAGATATAAATGTGTATTTCAATGGGAATTAATGCATGGCTGGATGGTTTTAAGCAAGATTGTGTTCATTTATCGAAGATTGTGTGATGCATTACATTCATATTGCGTGAATTAGTTTTTCAATACTTCCAGAATCCTCATCCCAGGAGTCTTGATGCTGTAGTTATTAATTCAAATCTGACTGGAAGTGCTAGACATCAAATAGTTTTATGTAAGCACCTTGTATATTATCTACAGTTACTCACCACCTGTCATTTTCAATGGAATATGTTTGGTCATAGAACTTTTATCAAGATGATAAATTAACATTTAATAGCTTTTTCCTTAATACTGGAGAATGGGTTGTTAAACAATGGAAAAACAGGTGATTTTTCACCCTAAATAACATCTCTTCTCGCTCTGAGACAGTTGAAGTGCTTCATTCCATCCTAAAGGATGTGTTACTAAACCACTGAAATATCAAGGCATGTGTAGAAAAGCATTAGCGAGATAAACATACTTGGTTACAAGACAAACATTTTTGTTTTAATATTTATCTTTCCTCAGCAGATATATTTTGCACTTTGATGTATGGCTTCAATAATATTGAATAAATCTCAGAAGAGGTTTTTCCTTCACCCAGTGCTCTCTTGCAGCTCAAATTGACTCATTTTTGTGTTGTTATTTTTTTTGTTTGTGCTAGATAATTCTCCTGTGTTTTTCAATCACACACTCATTGTGGAGACTAAAGCATCCTGTAAGTGCAGATGTGATAGATGAGGCAAACACATTGCTATTAATATACATAAAAATGCACAGTCGCAATAATCTGCGGTGTAATGTGTTACTAAGCTAAACAAATGTTTGCATCATTGGCTAATATTTCACTTCTAGCCAAAGTAGTTCACAGCTCAGTGCCTAAAGTCAATGAATATGAAAGGTCACTGGCTAATAACCTTCATCCTTCATCTTTGTCTTTTCTGGTGTGTGATTGTGTGTGCTACATCATCTGTGCATCTTTTTTGGCATTTGTGTGTTGGTGTGTGCACTGGACCTCACAGTAATGTAACTCTCCCATAAGTCTCTTGGCCTTGAACAGAGCCAAGGGCACACAAACAGCTGAGCCTGTGGGGGCAGATGCAATGCCTTTGACTTTAAGAAAACGGTAATTTATCAGTTTCAGTCCTGTATTAATTTCAGTCCACAATATTTCAGCACAATCTCATTAGTGTTCATAGATAAGCATATGTAAAGCGCGGTTCTAGTGCACACACATTTTTATGTTTGGACAGACAATGAAATGACAATATCAGCATCTAAATCATAAAGGCTGTTGCATATGAACAACATTTAGAGATGTACAAATGTTTACGAATCCTTGGTGGAATATTGACTTCTTGGTTTTCAAGGCTAATTTGATTTAATTTATACTGATTGAGATTAATTAATTATGTTTAACATGTATAGTACAGTTGACACATTTACCTAATTTGATAATGGTTTCAATCTGTTCTCAGTTAATTTTGAAGAAATGACAGAAATGTAAAATGATAAGTGAATGGTACATCATTGGTTTCACTTATATTTCATGCTTGTTAACTTTTATGATAATTAGAAAAAAAATCTGAATTTCATATATAAATCAATTTTCCATTAAAAAGGACATTCTCGTTAAATTTTCTCCATAATTTAATGATAAATAGAAGTCCTACTACATAGTTGTCAGTAAACTGATATTGTAGCTTTCCAAACATTCCAAAATTTGTGTGCACTTTATGTACAAATCTACAAATGAGATCACTCAGAATATTTTTACGAAGATTTTGCGTAATGAACTTCTACATGAGCACTGTATAGCTGATCTTCCTCCAAGTATGATCTGTTATATTTTAAAGTTCCTCGGGTTTGAACAGAGCTAGGAAAAAAGGGATTTGGATATAATGCATCTCTGGCTTGGAATAATCTACAAAACATCTTAAAGTTGACCATGCTTCTGTCATTAAATGAGTTTAAGCTACTTTTAACAAGTTATGTGTTTTATCCTCTAAATTGTTGTTGTGGTCTTTGATTTGTGTTTTTGATGTAAACTTGTATATTTATGTTACTTGTTGCTGCTTTCCTGGCCAGGTCACACTCGTAAAAGAGATTTTAATCTCAATGTGTTTTTTTAACCTGGTTAAATAAAGAAATTAATTAATGAAAGTATTTTATTTTCCTTGGCTTTAGAGGGGAAAAACTATGAATAAAATGCTTGTGTATTTAAAAGATTGTGTAATTGAAAGAATAAGAGGTCTCCAGATCAAGTCTCTAGTCTCCTGGATCTCTTTTCTTCTTGAAATGGTTGTGCTTGTAATACTACCTGTTCTTTTGCCTAGTGGAGAGTATAAGCACTGCAGCCAAAGGGCATGACGCTAACAGTCTGATTTACTGACCCATGAAGTGCTTGTGAAATTGCTCTGCAGGAGCAGAAAATCATGGATTTGGTCAAAAGCCTTGATGATTGCAGCAACCAATTCCAACCAAACACTCTGCTGTGCATTGTGAAGAGCACCGGTTTGGGTTCAAGCGGCACCAGGTTTGCTAGAGACACAGCTATACATGTGTGGTTAGGAAACGTCAGAGAAAGTCCCATGGATAACCCTTTGTCGATCTATTGCAGTAACCATGGCAATAGGCCAGCCAACGCAGATGTATTTCAGGGAGATTGTATGAATCTGAGGGATGTACACTCTTAAAAATAAAGGTGCTTCACGATGCCATAGAAGAACCTTTTTGTCTAAATGGTTCCATAAAGAACTTTTAACATCTGAAGAACCTTTCTGTTTCACAAAAGGTTCTTTGGGGCGAAAGAAGGTTCTTCAGATTATAAAAAGGTAATGGTTCTTTGTGGAACCAAAAATGGTTCTTCTATGGCATCGCTTGAAGAACCTTTTGAAGCACCATTATTTTTAAGAGTGTACTGTGATATTCCTTTCCATAGTGATAGATGAGAAAAGTGAATGATAGACTTGTAATTGAAGGAATCACACTTGCTTGTCTTCAGCCTGTCAGATATTGAGACAATTGCGTTATTGTCATTGACATCCTGCAGAGTAGATGGAACGAAACAGTTCCTCCAGTGATTTCAGGCACTTGAAGAACAGTTTAAGACTACAATAAACATGATAGCCTCAATAGAGATTTCAAAGCATATGTGCAGACATTGACAAATATACACAGTCAAACCTAAATTTATACAGACACCTTCAACATTTCACACATTATCACAGTTTATTCGCTATAGTTTAGAAAATGGTAATAAAATATGACAAGAACTCAGAGTTGAACTGTGTCAGAACAAATTCGTCTTGATAATGTCAGATAACGCTTATGCAAAACATGGTCAGGTCAAAGTGTCTGAATAATTTTTGGTCCCAAATTTGTATCAGTTTTACTGGTAGTCCACTGTATGAAGAATTTTTGGGTATAAAATGTCACAGTTTACTTTATTTTGCCATCCTCACTTACATAAATTAACTATAGTGTCCTGCACCCACTAGTAAAAAAAAAAAAATTATATCTGGTGTCTGAATAATTTTTGGTTTGACTGTATATACATTTTACAGTTATACATATATACATTTACAAAAAATATTGAATTATAACTATATATTCATGATTTACATGTATATATATAAACAATTCACATTTATATATTCAGAATAATAACTACATATTCACGGTTTACATTTAGATATTCAGACTTATAACTATATATATTTTCAGATTTACATCTATATATTCATAATTTACACTTACATATACTCAGATTTATAAATATATATTCTGAATTACATTTATATATTCAGATTTATAAATATATATTCTGATTTACTTCTATATATTCACAATTTATATTTATATATTATTATTTAATATCATTTTATTATTTTATATAATTATTTCCTGTTTGGTGCTTCATAATACTATTATAGTATTTATTAATATTTTAATAAATATTAAATATACCCCCACCCCCCATTTTTAAATACTTCTATTTGGCTTTAATCAATTTATATGTCAGTTCTATTTTTAATAATTTTAGTACTTAAACTTAAACTTATTTCAGTTAGTTGCCAAGACAGCATTTCTGATTTTCCTTTAAGCTTTTTTAAGTTTTTCATCTAATATGTATTCAGTTTTATATATTTAGTTCTTTATTTTATTTATTTCAATTAGCAGTTAATATACAAAAATTTGCTGTATATGATAACATTTAAATTAACTGGATATATTCAAATCTAAAATTTGTGTAGCATTTTACAATAAAGTTCAATTTGTTCAACATTAATTATAGTAGAATTAGACTTGGCTATCGTGAACTAAACATTTTTGCAGCATTTATTAATCTAAAAAGTTCTAAAAAATAACAATTAAAAAGTTAATTTTAATTCAATAATATACTATTATTCATGATTAATTTGTGATTATAATTTAATGTATACGACTTGAAATGTTAAAATGTATTAGTATATGCATAAATTAATGTTAATGCTTGTTAACATCATTTTAAACTTTCACGGCGTCATCAAACTACGCCTTTGCTTCTTTGTTTATTTTGAATACGCGCCCTCTAGCAGCGAAAATTACACATTGTGCCTTTAATGTGACTTTCTCCAACAGATGTCATTTGTTATGGTTAGATTAAGTATAATAAACTCCTTATAGAAAGAACTGCACATATACAATTTTTACAGTTTGTTTTAACCTTAATAATTTAATGAGCTCATTTCAACCTTAAGGTATGTCATTATTGTACTGCTGGGGGGATGTTGAAGGTTAAAAACATTGACTGTCAGTGCATCACCTTGGAGACCTCTCAAACCAGTGGATGCACTCAGACTGGTGTCAAGCATCCTAATGATTTGTTGGGTGTAATTTGGAGGTTTCTGAATCTCCTCACAGAGAGCCGTGGGGCGAAAGGAGAGGCAGTAGTTGTCCTTTCCTTCTTTAAACAGACCAAATCCAGTACAGCTCTAGGGGCTTCCTCTTTTCATCAGAACATTTTCTGCAGCAAACACTGCCATCGCAGATCAGATGCTCTCAATAACACTTCTGTAGAAGCTAATGAAGATCAAGGCACTTGTCTTTTTGAGTCGTGAAGGATAACCTTCGCAGGAGTGGGTTTCACCGGTGAATATGTAACTGACAGTTGAGAGAATTGAGGGAAATGGAAGGCTAGTAAAAACAGTCAGGATTTAGCAAGTTAGTGAGCTTCACTCGACATGACCCTCAAGAGCAACTCATCAGAGGTGCATGCGGTGTCTCTTCAAATGCCTGTGCTTATGTTTGTTAGACTCTTGGGCTTTCATGCTTAACATTTCCTTTCGTTCAACCTCTTCCTTTTATTTGTATCCAGCATCATGTTTTCATCTTGATGAAAATGAAACTCACAGACATTTATTTGACAGATAAAGGAGCTGTTTCCAGTTTCAGAACTGTCTTTCCAGTTGAAAAAACTACCTTTTGTGTATCAGTGTTGTTACAAGTTACTGCGTAGCATGACCAAGTTTTCCTTTTTTTTTTTACTTCAACATTACTGTCGTGTGAGATGATGCAATAATCAAACACACTCACCTCTGTCTTAGCATTGGGAAGCATGATTCATTAGTTAATTATTTTGCCCTGAGTGGTCTTTAGTTAACAGCTGCTGTTCTCGACCCAATAGTATACAATTATGGTATAGTGTAGTTTTTTTGTTATATTTATTAGTGCAGATTTGATGTCACCCTAATTGAGTGTTTCTCCTGCATTCAAATCATTCTTGATTTCTATTCAAATGTGGCTATAACTGAATTATAAACTGAATCATTGGATAGTTGAAATCATCATGAACATCATCATTATTATTTGCATACTCATTTACATGTTGTTTCAAACCTGCATGACTTTCTTTTTTCAGTGGAACACAAAAGTAGAAATATTGACATTTTGATGATATTGTTCTTTTGTTCATACAATTAAAGTCAGTGGGATTCAGTATTGTTCTGGACCCAAATTACTTTTATTATATGAGAGAGAAAAAAAACAGTTGAAATGCAGGAAAAAATCTCAATTAGAGTGTCAACATCAAATGTATACAAGTACATGTAACTTAAAAAAAAAAAAATCAAATTTTTGGGCAAAATATCCCTTTAAATATCTTTAATGTAGTTAGCTTTAATTTAACTTGTAGTGTAGCTAACTACTCAAAAGTTGTGTAAACACAAGTGTATGTGAGTAAGGGCTTTGATTAAGATAACAAATGACACCTCTGGCTAAGCATGGTGATTGATGAGCTTAAGTCAGGGTCATCGCCTGTTGCCACGGCAGCAAGACTCTGTGACTGACAGTTGGGATAGAAACATACCCGAGGGGGTGGTGTCAGGGCTGAAGTGTCTTTTGCACAAAAAGACGGAGACGAAGAGATGGAGACAGGTAGAGAAAGGGCAGATGAGGGGGCTGATGGTGCTGTGACAGGATGGACCATATTATAACCCATAAGAGGCTCAGAGAGAAAGAGAGAAGGTGAGAAAAGTGTGAGAGTCTGTAGAATAGAATATGCGAGATGGGTCATTAATCTTCTATTGAGGGCATGTGATGTCATGGTTGTAATGTTTGGACGCTGTCATGCTGTAATGATTATATGCCTGCTGAAAACCTAGTGAGCTGC
Source organism: Sinocyclocheilus anshuiensis (assembly GCF_001515605.1). Lineage (NCBI taxonomy): Eukaryota > Metazoa > Chordata > Actinopteri > Cypriniformes > Cyprinidae > Sinocyclocheilus > Sinocyclocheilus anshuiensis. The sequence continues at coordinate 4,258,381 of NW_015555781.1, read as the reverse complement.
TTCACTGGCTACTGCCTCCATAAGCTGCTACCTTCTAAGGCACCATCCTAACTGTTGTGGGACCTCATATGTTTTTAATGCTCTGCATAAGCAGGAACTCAATGGCTACCATAAGAATAATGTTCTGCATGAGTCGACTCACACTGAGTTTAATGTTAGCATGCTGCTAAGCTAATAACCCTTACGAATTAACCATGGTTTTGCAGTAAAAGTGTAGTAACCATGGCATATTGTCTACCATTTGTATAACAACAGTTTTACTACAAATACCATGGTTAAATTCTGGTTAGTGTAGCAAAACGATGGTTAATTTGTGGTTACCATGGTTTAACTATAATAACCATGGTTATTTGGTTTTATTTGTAGTAAAACCATGGTTAATTTTCGTAAGGGAAGCGCAAAATGCACAGCACACACATATAAGAGTTCATTTTTACACTGAACATGAGTACACTATTCTTATAAGTGCTTTTCAGTGTTCATACTCATTTTCATGAGTATTTCTCATTTAATTCTCAATCAACTAACAATTGATTTAATTAGCGTTTGACAAGAGCATGTTGCTAAGCTAATCATGCAGTACTCTAACAAAAATACTAAGCATAAAAAAATCACAGCACAAATTATTGTTTGAAATAGTAATGTTTTAATGAATCGAAACTGTTTTTCCCAATACTTTTTGGTATTTCAAAAGTTTGAGGGTCAGTACTTTGTTGTTGTTGTTGTTGTTGTTGTTGTTTTGGGGAACATTGATATTTTAAACATTGTTTTAAACATTGATATTACTAAGAAAAGTTTGAGCAGCAAGTCAGCATAATGATTTCGGAAGAATCGATTCAAATCAGTATATTAAAACAAAAAATAGTTATTTTAAACGGTAATAATATTCCACAATAGTACTGATTTAACTGGGATCAAATAAATGCAATCTTGGTGAGCATAAGAGACTTCTTTCAAAAACAAGAAATAATTTGGTCACACTTTAGTTTGGGGACCAATTCTCACTATTAACTACAACTTTTGCCTCAAACTCTCAATTTGCTGCTTATTAATAGTTAATTAGGTAGTTGCTAAGTTTAGGTATGGGGCAAGATTAAGGGATCTAAAATATGGTCATGCAGAATAAGACATTAATATGTGTTTTATAATTGCTAATAAACAGCCAATTTGGTAGTAATATGCATGCTAATAAGAAACTAGTTGATAGTGAGAATTGGTCCCTAAACGAAAGAGTTGCCAATAATTCTTATCAACACTAAACTTTTAACAGTAGTCACTTTATCTGGCTTCTTGAATTTATTTCTTTACTTGCTCTGCATGCTAGGATTGCCTTCTCAGTGAAGGATACATGCAACGTTGACCTAGAATTTGGCAAAAACAAGGCATTTTAGGAGGCTGCATAATTATGCTGTCAACCTTTTGAACCTGCCTTCGTGCCTGGAGTGTGCTTATTTGTCATGGTCTTGCTGTGCCAGAGAACAGGCAGGACGACGAGGATAACCGACAAACTAGACTACAAGAGGCACGAACTAATATAGGGTGGATAACGAGGGGCAGACAGGTGAGCACAATAAGGTGATTAACTGATAATGAGGACAGGAAAAACCAAATAAGGACACAAAGGGAGAAACCACAATAGACAGTCCACAGGGGTGTGACAGATCGGGCCGGGGGGGCGGGCGCCCTGGAGGCTGGTGCAGGACTGGAATCGGGCGGAGACAAGGAGAGTCTCCAGGGCGGATCAGGGAGCCATGGCAGAGCAGGGGACACGGGAGGCCATGGCGGAGCAGGATACTCGGGAGGCCATGGTGGAGCAGGATACTCGGGAGGCCATGGCGGAGCAGGGGCCTCGGGAGGCCACGGCGGAGCCGGATGGAGCAGGCTCTGGTGGGCGCTCTGGAGGAACGGGCTCTTGAGGGCGCTCTGGAGGAACGGGCGCTTGAGGGCGCTCTGGAGGAACGGGCGCTTGAGGGCGCTCTGGAGGCGCGGGCGCTTGAGGGCGCTCTGGAGGCACGGGCACTTGAGGGCTGACCGGGACCAGCGGAGGCGAAGGAGGCTCAGAGCAGCGTGTTAGCGTGGTTTCTGGGGTGAGGACGGGTGCCGAGAACCCCGGGGGCAGCGCCATGTCCGTTATCGCCGCCCGACACGCTGGACCAAGCTCTGGGGCTGGAGCCGACACTGGAGCGAGCTCTGGGGCTGGAGCCGACACTGGAGCGAGCTCTGGGGCTT
>NW_015555781.1:4254316-4256077 GCF_001515605.1 Sinocyclocheilus anshuiensis | reverse complement strand
GGGGCTGGAGCCCTTCCTGGGCTTAACTGGGGATCAGGAGCCCTTCCTGGGCTTAACTGGGGATCAGGAGCCTTCCTGGGCTCAACTGGGGATCAGGAGCCCTTCCTGGGCTCAACTGGGGATCAGGAGCCCTTCCTGGGCTCAACTGGGGATCAGAAGCTCTCCGTGGGCTCAACGGGGAATCAGGAGCCCTTCCCGGGCTAAACGAGGATCCAGGAGCCCTTCCCGGGCTAAACTGGGGATCAGGAGCGCCCTTCCTGGGCTTAACGAGAAATCGGGAGCCCTTCCTGGGCTGAATTGGGGATCTGGAGCCCTTCCTGGGCTAAGCGAGGAATCAGGAGCCCTTCCTGGGCTGAACTGGGGATCAGGAGCCATTCCTAGGCTCGACAGGGGATCAAGAGCCATTCCGAGGCTCGACAGGGGATCAAGGCAGCGCACACGGGGTGCTGGCACTGGAGCCTCATGAACGCATGGCGGGCTTGCCATATTATCGTCCAGCTGGCTTGCCACATGAATGTCCGTCGGACTTGACTGAGGAACGGCCTGGGCTGAGGACAGAGACGGTGTGGGGTGGAGATGGGTAACCGGAACGTTTGGATGGGTATTCACAACCGATTACGTCATCATCCAGCTCCAGCCGAAAACAGACCCCGAGAGCAGAATCGAATTAGCTCACCTGGTTAGAGAGCTCTAGGAACTCCTCCACATACCTCTCCAATTCCCGACCACCCTGCCGCAGACACCAAAGCCTGTCTTCAGCCGTAGACATCTTGTTTGTGGGTCAGTTATTCTGTCACGGTCTTGCTGTGCCAGAGAACAGGCAGGACGACGAGGATGCAGGATACAAGAACACTTTAATAAATTCACAATAGGAGCACACGCACAGGGTAACATTCACAATAACTGACAAACTGGAACACCATGGACAGGAACTGATATAGGGAGGATAACGAGGGGCAGACAGGTGAGCACAATGAGGTGATTAACTAATAATGAGAACAGGAAAAACCAAATAAGGACACAGAGGGAGAAACCACAATAGACAGTCCACAGGGGTGTGACATTATTAAGCCTTAAAATACTGCCTTCGTAGGCAGCGCACAAGAATTTGTAACAGAGCAAGAGTCTCTGACTCATAATGACTCTACTGAGTGACGTCTTATGCTGCGTTTGAGAGCGCAGTATTATAATAATTTAATGAGCTCATTTCAATTAGGCTGTTTTGAGGTGTCACAGCTGAGCATGAGCTATAGCTGAATAAGAAAGATGAACAGAAAAATGCTAATTTGAGTTGCTTAAAATAGATAAATAAGCAAATAAATGAAAAATGGCATTGAACGAGTGGCAGAGAGGATAAGTAAATTATATATGGATGAGTCCACGAAATTGTTGCTGAAATTACAGCAACACTGAATGCACAGAAACAGACAAAAATAATGGATGTTGGAAATATTATTTCTCTGTTGATGCATTACTTTCTTTTTCTCTTCTACTTTGAAGCTTTATTGTCTAGAATACTCTGGACATTCCCTCATCAGATCCTTAATTAGAGCTAGTCAAGCACATATAACTGCAATAACATTGATGACAGGGGTGATAAAAGATTACATTTGTGTAATGTTGCATGTCCAGTAATGTTCTTTGTTTAATTGGATGTGAAGATGATGAAGTTTAACTAAACCTGTCTTGACTGCATCTGCATCTGCGTGTGAGTCAGTGAGTGTGTGTGCGTGTGTGTGTGTGTGTGTGTGTGTGTGTGTG
>NW_015555781.1:4249989-4253190 GCF_001515605.1 Sinocyclocheilus anshuiensis | reverse complement strand
AGTGTGTGTGTGTGTGTGTGTGTGTGTGTGTGTGTGTGTGTCCGTTGTGTTCGCATTTCGTCGGTGGTTTGTATTATGAATTATTCACCCTCTCACAACCATCACTGTTAATGCTCCGTGAAGCAAAGTGCTCACCCTGCAACTCTACAGATTTTTATAAACATAACTGCCGGTAAACACCCCGCCCAGACCCTCTCCTTTCCATCCTGTGACAATCCACTGCAGAATGAAAATCGATTTAGAGGAACAAAGCAGGACCACATCACAATAAAGGCGATCAGAATGCGCCAGTCTTCTTTGGCTTTAATAAAAGCGCTTAACTGGTTCTTAACACACCTGATTTAAATGTTCCCGTCATTGCTCCATCCTCCGGTGAACTGCTGGGGCAGAATGGGAATTCGTCTAATGAGATAAGTGTTGTATCACCATCTTATGTCATATTAGTGGAAATGCTGGTCTGGTGCAATTACTGTGGTAATCAGGAAACCGGTTTCCTGCGTAGTCTTTTTTTATTCTATTATGTGGGAGAAAGTGGGGGTATTTTGAAATATTTTCTCTCTGTAATCTTCACTGGTTACTGGAAGTTCCCTTTTCACTGATTTTAAAGGGATAGTTCACCCAAAAAATAACAATTCTGTCAACATTTACTCACCCTCAAACCTGAATGAGTTTCTTTCTTCTGTGGAACATAAAAGAAGACATTTTAAACAATTATGGTAACCAAACAGTTTTGGTGCCCATTGACTTCCATTGAAAAGACTGAATTTTCATTTTTGGGTGAACTATCTCTCTGAAAGTTCCCATTCCCAAAGTGCGATTAAGTAATTCAGATTTTGGGGGATTTAACGGAGGCCTACTTGCAAACTTTGAGTTTCTTGGCCGGTTTTTTTCTTTTCTGTTCCTAAGTTGAATTTGTGTGTGAACGATAACACCATAAAATGTCAGCATGTCATTGATTTTGTGATGGTGTGATTGATCGTGTGGAATCATGAGGCTGAGCAGGTTTGGGTGGCAGACTGTCAAAAATATCCTGGCATTATGCCATTAGCCGCAAGGCACTGGCACTCGCTGTCCAGAGTGAGGATATAATGCGTCTGGACTAACTTCTCTTCCACTCAAAGGCTAGATCTGCTCAACAGGCAAGGACTTTTCTCCTCTCTTTCTCTCACTGTAAAAAATGTGTGGTAGAACTTTTTAAAAATAGGCAAAAGTTTGCTTGACTTTTTTGAGTTGAGTTGAATTCATTTGCAGAATTAGTAAATGTCTTGGCCAAACTTATGCAATATCAAGTTGCCATGACCTATTTAGTAATTACCTATTTAGATTAAATCCAGTAAGAACTCTATCATTAAAATTACTAAGATTAACTTTAATAAGATTGCTGCGCAGGCTGTCAACATTGTTTTAAATAGTTTTTCATTTCATGTTTTAACAGTAGCCTGCAAAACAAAGATCTATGTAAACTTGCATTAATCCTAATGTGCTTGTGTATTTGATGTAAAGTATATTTAAAGGGGTCATATGATGCGATTTCAATTTTTCCTTTCTCTTTGGAGTGTTACAAGCTCTTGGTGCATAAAGAAGATCTGTAAAGTTGCAAAGACTAAAGTCTCAAATCCAAAGACATATTCTTTATAAAAGTTAAGAGTCAGCCACACCTACCTAAAACGGCTCGTTCTAGCGTAAAAAGACCGTATAAGTCATTATAATCAGTAATTATGTCCCCACTGGATGCAACAAATGCCTCGTTTGTAATGGGTTTTAATATTTTTGTCTCGTCGCTCCGGCCGGACATGGCATCAACAGTAGCCTATGTGAGGGGCGTAACATTTCCGTCTCACGCTTGAGGTATTCTGCCAATCACAACGCACTGGATAGCTGGCCAATCACAGCACACCTCACTTTTTCAGACCGATGAGCTTTGTAAAAATCGACGCGTTTCAAAAAGGCGGGGCATAGAGGAGAAACAATAATGTACAGTATGTGGAAAATAATGTGTTTTTTTAACTTTAAACCGCATAAACACATTTCATTACACCAAATACACAAAATAATGTTATTTTTAGCAGCATCATATGACCCCTTTAAGGTATATTATAATAGACAAGATGCATTTGAAAGGCTTGTGTTTTGTTTGGTAAGTTAAAATTATCTGTCTGTCTGTCTGTCTGTCTGTCTATCTATATCTCTTTTTCAAGTTTATTTAATCTAAGAATTACTTTTTACATTGTTTTTTATTTCCAACTCTCTCTTGTCCTATGAATTCATCAAACTGAGATTTCATCCTATCGAGACATAACAGACACTTCATGGTGCAAAAGCCACTTTAGAGATAAACACACACTGTAGAGAGAAATAAAAGAATGGAGGAGGGCCTGGAGACAGCCAATGAAATGAGAAAATGATGGCATCCATGTCTGAAGAAGATAATCCATGTGGCAGGCGACAAGGGAGAAAAAACCCCACCAGGCCGGTGACTGATAAGACTCAGAGACATCATAGAGTACCTCCAGGTCTTTAGATGGGAAATGGCAACAACATTATGTTCCTGGCACACCAGTTGAAACTTCTCCAGTTTTGAGGATGACCTTACTTAGTGCGAACAGAAAAGACCACGTTTTTCTCTGCAGGTTTAAAACCCTTGGGGTAGTCTTAATTTTCACAGTTTCACTGATAAATATCCTGTCAGTCAGAGAGCCGATCTACATACTGCATGATCAGTCAGTAAATTAAAAAAAATCTATTCATAACATGCTCCGTTAACACAGTAGTTAGCAGTCGAGAAGATGTTTCGTACCACTCCAAATAGCATCTAATGGTGGACCCCATAAATATTCACATTAATCTGATTTATTCATACATCTATATTCTTAATCGAAACCTTGAACGAGAGAGCAGCTAAACAACTAGATGTAAATGAGCATGACCTTTTGTGAACATTAAGTTGTGCTTTATCTCCTACTGCTTTCCCTAAATATGATTATCATAATGTATTCCTCGTCAGCATGTTCTTACGGTCGACCCGTTGCACATTCGCCTGTCAAAGGAGCCCTGCCACAGCCAAGCTTCTCTTGCCTACAGCCATATCACACAAGCACCTTCGCTAATAGCGTCTCTGTGTCATTAAAAGCAACGGGCATCACTCAAACCAGGTCATGCCATTTTGTTCTAGAACACTCAAACTGCTTCCTTTCTTTGAAT